>NW_009918998.1:0-490 GCF_000696875.1 Nestor notabilis
CAGTCTCATTGCTGTGGATGGGGGCTCTCCATCCAGGAGTGGGACCACCCAAATCCACATTGTTGTCCTAGATGTAAATGATAATGCTCCTGTCTTCGTGCAAGACCGATATATTGTGCAGGTTTTGGAAAATGCCCCAGAGGGCTCTGTGGTTCTCAGAGTAGTAGCAACTGATCAGGATGCAGGAGTTAATGGGGACATTTCCTATCAGTTCAGCCAAGCAGGAGGCCAGAGCCACTCAGCATTCGAGATTGACCCCACAAGTGGTGAAATTAAACTCACAAAGCCTCTGGACTTTGAGGCAGCAGAAAATCATGAGCTCAGTGTTCCAGGCACCTCTCGGCAATTTGCAGAGTGTTGGTGGAGGTGGTGGATGTAAATGACAACGCACCAGAGCTGGTGGTCAGTTCCTTCAGCAGCCCCCTCCCTGAGAACGCATTGCCTGGAACAGTGGTCGCTCTCTTTACTGTCAGGGACCGGGATGCTGGTG
>NW_009918999.1:0-841 GCF_000696875.1 Nestor notabilis
ACTCCCGCACCCCCGTACCATCGGCACCCCTCTCCTCCAAGCCTGGGTGTCCCCCCCTTGCACCCCAACACCCATAGCTGGGGCGCACCAGCAGCACCCAGAAGCTCAGGGATGGAGGTACAGCACTGGGGCACCGGAAGTGCTGGATCTGGGTTATGAGGTGGGGGCACAGCACTAAGGGTGCTGGGGGTGCATAGGGGTGCACAGCAGGACAGTATAGTGCTGGGGGTGCATGGAACCAGAGCATGGCACTGGGATGCTGGGTCCAGGCTGACTGGAGAGTGCAGCATTGGGGTGCCGGGGCACGTGTGGGGTAATGTGTCACCAAGGATGCCAGTCAGGGAGCTGATCACTGGGGTGCTAGAATACTTTTTGGTAGACCACAGCACTGGAGTGCAGTGCTGAGGCCAAGGGTTGCTCTGGGCTGGGGCACAGTGGGTAGGGTGCAGGGCCTTTGAGGACCCCAGAGAGGCACTAGGCACTGTCCATGGCTCCTGTTGTGCAGGGCTGTGTGATCAGTGTGCACTGGGTGCTAGTGGCATGATGGGCAGTGGTGCTGGGTGCCCACTCAGCCCTGTGCCATCCCACAGCCTGAGCAGGAGGCGCTGGGCGCCGGCTCGCCCGTGTTTGGGGAGGAAGAGGAGGAGAAGGACCTGAACAAGGCGCTGGGTGTGGAGCGCTTCGAGGAGATCCTGTGCGATGCACACCCTCGCAATGCAGAGGAGGCTGGGCGCAGCTATGGCGAGGAGGACTTCGAGTGTGAGTGGGGCCGGGGCAGTGGGCAGGCAGCAGGCAGGCAGTGGGCAGGGCACTGACCCCATGCTGTCCCCCACAGACCACC
>NW_009919000.1:0-10257 GCF_000696875.1 Nestor notabilis
GCCGGCCCCGGCGGGAGGATTGGGATCCGCGGGCATAGCGGGAGAAGGAGGAGGGTCCCCCCGGAGGAGGGATGCTCAAGGCGCAACTTTGCCTACCGGGCACCGGAGCAGCCAGCGATGCCGTTTCCGAGCCGCTGCCGCTCTGTATCTCCGCATCTCCCCGTGGCCGAGCCCGGCAGCGCGTCTGTGCCAAGCGTGTTCTCCTTCCCTGTCCTCTGCCAAGTCGTGGAGCGATCCCTTCCGTATGGGAATAAGCCGCAGCGACGCGCTGGGGCCCAGGGAACAGCCGTTCTGGCCGGTGCGGCTTTGCCTGCGCTCGGTGGAAGCACACGGGGTGTTTGGTACCGTTGGCTGCGGGAGGAATGAAGGGCACAGGGAGAAGCGTTGCCTCAGGTTATCTGGTAACTTGGGGGGACAAGCAGGAGGGAGGATATCTGGCCTCTGCAGTGATCGTTAGGGCAGAGGGCTCTCCTTGAGCCACAGCATCCCTGTTCATGGACGTGGTCCTGCGGGCAGGCAGCTGGTTGGGTTCTGCCTCCCTCCAAAGAATGCGGCCCTGGGACCTCGGCTTCTTCGCAGGAAGGAAGGAACGCAGCGGTCCCTGTGCGTCAGGACACAGCCACCGACCCACCAGGCTTCTGTGCCAAGCCAGGAAACAGCAGCCTTGCTTTGATGGGGTCTCTTTGCAAAGGAAGCCTGATCTCCTTTGACTTCAGGAGCTGCTGTCCCATCAGCACTGTCTTGGGGTGCTCTCCATTGCTGGAGACCACAAGGAGGGAGGTTTGTTGTGGAGTTATTCAGCAACATGTGGATATTCGGGTGCTTTTGCCCCTGACAGAGCACTAGGCTGATGCAGGTCACTTGTTGCCCCTAAAGACAGGGACAGCTGAAATGAGCCTCAGAGAGGTCCTGCCCTTTTCCAGCATGGATGGGACATGAGGCACGTTTAAGGATGGGAGGAGGAAGAATGGGGCCTCAGCAACAGCTTTGGGATGTCTGTGTGCTGGCATTTGGCACCGAGAGGTGGAGGTTTGGTTTGCAGCTCACTAACACTTCAATGTACTTTTACAATGTACTATGATGCCTTTTGGTTGTGATCACTACAGGCAAGCAAACATCTGTGGAATCTTTTCCTTCTGCACCCCAAGTTTCTCTCCTGACCCATGAGCATCTGCTGGAAATACTATTCAGGATGGTAGTGAGTAAGGTTCTTTGGGATCTTGGGTGTAAAGATCTAAGTTCCCTTCCCAAGAACTGATTCATGAATCACAGCAAACAGCATCTAAATCAGAGAGGACCAGAAGCTGGCAGGCATAACAGTCACTTGTCTCTTGGCTTGACAGTGTAGGATCCACATGGAGGGGCTCCTTAGCACTTTGGGTAGCTAGGATGGTCCCTCATGATTTCTGTCAGCTAAGGTCAGCTTGGTGAGGGTGGCAATGGAACCTCTTTGCTCTGCCAGCCTGTCTGGAGACCATCCACATCAGCCTGGGTCTCTGTGGATGGAGTGGCATGTGAAAATCAAGGCAGACATGCTCTGAAGACCTGCTGGGGAGACTGTTGTGGGTTCTGGTCTTGCTCTGCTGCATTTCAGGCTCAGTAGCTCAAAGAACCGTGCTGAAGGCTCAGTGCTGGCTTCTGTATTGTCTCAGGTGCTGGAGCCTTGCCTCCAAACCCTTCAGCAAGCTGGATTTGGTGGGCTTGGTAGTCTTGAGAGGCTTCACCTTTCCAACTGGCCTGCTGGAACTGCTGCAAACCACATTGTCTCCTATAAAGGATGTGACTCAGGGACAGGAGTTCAGGCTCCTTCAGCTGCAATTCCCAGTGTACCAGCAAACTTAAGGCCATCAATGTCACATGCTCCTCATGGCTCAGTCTTCATGTATGTGCCCTGTGCTGCTGCCTATGATGTGAGGGGATTCTCTTGTTTTCTGGTTTGAAAACAGGTTCCCACTGCTCCACAGCGTGAAGCACTGAGCTTGTTCAGAGGAGGAAATGCACCTCTGTGTACATGGTCTGGTACCTCCCCGCTGCTAACCCACACTATGGCTGAGGCTGGTAGGAGGCTTTGTGAGCTGTCCGTAAGTGGTGTGGACCACAAAAGGGATGCAGGTGGTGGCATCACTCTGGTTTGGAGACTCAGTGCATCCCAGTGCAGCAGTAAAAGATCTGCTCACTATGTGCAGCCAAAAGACCCAAGTGCCTTTTCCTTCTTTCCTAATGTCCTTTCATGGAGTCAAGTTCCCCTTTAGAAGCCAAGTCCTGAGTCTCCTCGCTCTCATCGGACGTCAGGGCATTGCCAACTGGTAACAACCATTCTGAACTGGCCCATTGCCACCTCCTGCCACTGTCACCTTGCACAGCAGGCAGGTAAAGGGCACAGTCCCTCTTTGAATAGCTGCTGGCCAAGGGTGTTGCAGACAGGGAGCTCCTGGGCAAGTGTAGGAGCCGGGAATACTGAGATCCTCTGCTATGGGCTGCCTCCAGGGAGCTGAGTGCTCTCAGCTTGTCTGGTTACCTCAGTAAGGGGAGTTGGGGGCAGAGATGTCTGGAGGGAGGTCAGGAGTACCACAGTGATGGGTAGTGCAGCTGAAGCTGTTAACTATCACCCTGCTGCCTGGAGAGACGTGCATGATGCCCATGTGTAGAGGTTTGGCACTGCTTGTGCTATAAAATAGCACTGGATGCGATAGTAGCTCCTCCCCTGTGTCTGCTGGGGGACACTGGGAAGGGGGAATTAGGACATGACCCACATTTCCTTAGCAAAGGACTGCTTTCACTTATATCTTGGTGTTCTTTGTGCTGGCCTGTGGGAGCTGCTGCTAATCCCGCTGCTGCAGGTGTGCTGAGCACCTCAGGGCATGAATTGGTTTCCATTCCTTGTTTCTCCCTAACCTGGGAATTCATCAGTCCTAAACCTATTCAGGTCCTGACCCTTACAACCAATTACTTAGTGACCCAATTGTTAGCAGAGGTGCTTCTAAATCCCCCAAGCATCCCTGCTTGGAGCTGCTGCAATCCCTTGTCTGCAACGTACTGAAGGCAAAAGCCTTTGAAGATGCCTGCAGGAAGAGCTGCAAAGTGTGCATGAGAGAGGGAGAAGATTGTGTCCCCACACGGGCACTAAGCAGGCTGGATACCCATTGTCTCTTCCAGCTATGGGAATATCTCAGGGCATTGAGGCTCTGCCTTGTGCTCCCTCTTCTTCCACCTAAAGCCCTTGTGAGCCTGAGCTGGGGTGACTGAGAGCAACTTGGAGCTGAGTTTCCAAACACAACTCTCCAGGAGTGATGGGGAGAGAGGCTTTAATTAGAACAGACCTCCAGCCTCGTGCGTGCACCAGAGCCCATTGATGACAACCCACTGAGCTGCTGAAAGCCTCTGACTAGGTCAATGTGCTCAATGCCCTTCTTGCCTGAAGCCAGCACTGTCTCTCTGTGCTGTAGAGCTGGCAAGTGTGTGCAGCTTTATCCTGTCCTCCCCACCCCCTTGCCGAGGCTCCACATCCTCTCTGGCAGCTTGTCACTTCTCTGCAGATGTCTAGACAGGAGGATTCAGTGCGTGTCAGTTATGCCTCATGCATTAAAAGAAGTCAACCCAAACCCAACCAAGCAGTCCTGCAGACTCAGCGCTGCTGCGGTGCCCTGTGCTGCCTTGGGGCGAGCTCAGAGCACATTCCATGTGTTGCCCTCCCATCTGTAGCAGGGGGCTTGGGGAATAGAAGGCAGACGTGGTCAGGGCAGTGCTGGCAGCAGGAGGTGGTGGAGAGAAGTGTTTGGGGCTGAAATACGTGCTGCTAATGTCTCCTTGCAGCTCATCCCGTTGTGTTCTGGTACTCGTGTGCTCCTCCGTGTCCATCAGGAGCTGGCACAAGGTGTCCGAGTCCTCAATCTGGCCATCTGAAACTGCTCCTCTTGCCACATTTCCATCACCATTTGCTGTCCTGACCCCTGTGTAGGTGCAGCTGTAAATCAGCCATCACAGGAGCGATGACTGAACCTGCAGCTCAGAGCATCTGGTTCGCTTGCTGGTCCTGAGCTATTCGTTCCCTCTGCTTCCTCACAGTTGTTGGCTCTTCTAAGCTGAACACACAATTAACCTTCTATTAGCAAGTCTGAGTGTGAGCTGCTGCATGCTGTCTGCTGGAATTCCCTGGATGCAGGGAAAGCGTTACAGCACCTGAGAAGGAACTGAACCCCAAGTGTTATATTGAGGGCATAGAGTCTTCTGTCTGTATCAGTGATGCTAATGGGACATGTCCTGGTGGAGGCAACTGCCTTGATTTAGTGCTTGCTTTGCATCTGAGCCCTGGGCCTATACAACTGGATGATTTCCAGTCCTATTTCATTCTGTTTATTGGAGGGAGCAGGAAAGGTAGGAATGCAATGTGTTTTGTAACAGGCAGTGCCAGGCCCTTGCAAGAAGCAAGAATTTGGGCTATTCAAGTTGAAGGTATAGGGGCAGGTAGTGTATATCTGCTGTAGCCTGGGAAAACAGCCCTGGTGTCTTAGACATGCTTACTGCAAGAGGATTACTGATGCAAAAATACTGCCAGTCATCCGGCAGCTTAAAGCTGCTCTTTAGACATGGTCAGGGCTCAACAAAAGGGGTGGCTCGGGTGAATTAACTCCACAAGGGAACAGGGAAGGTGGAAATCTGCAGGCCTGCATGTGCTCAGCTGCATCTCCGGATGCTGGGGCTCTATTAGTGCTCTTTACAGCAGCACAACAGCAGCTATTAGTGCCAGCTCAGCTGTTTGTGTCCCTTGGCTGTTGCAGGGAGGGAAGAGCCTGCTGGAACACAGGAGAACATTCCCAGCCCTGCTCCCAGGAGGAAAGAAGCTGCGTGTGCTTCTTTCCTCCCCAGGCTGGTCCTGCCCTGAGCTTCAGTGTGCATTTTGCATTGCAGCTTTTTGGGGGGATGCTGAATTGCAGGAGGCTGTTTACTGGCAAATAGCTTGTGACCCCTTTCAGAGGGGTTAAATAGAGGAGTTCTGATGTTTGGTGTAGGGGAGATGGAGATGCACTTGGAAGCAGCGATCCCTGCCTGTCACTCCACTGTCAAGCTCCTTCCCAAGAGGTCCATGCTGTGGCTCTGCCCCAGGATGAGTTCTGTTGTGCTGTTGGGGAGGGCACTACTTTGGTTTCATTGCTCAGAATGGAGATGTGAAGCTGCTGGGCACAGCAGAGAAGTGCCTGGGGACAGAGCCAGAGGTCTGCAGGTGGAAAACAGGACTTGTGTTTGGGAAATGGACCCCAACACCAAGGAAGGGGGGAATGACTCCCCTGATAGGGAAACTGGTGACATGGTGCCACCTTATTGGCCTCATCTGTGCTGCCCTCTGCTCTGTTAGTGCCATGACACTGGTGAGTGCCAGTGAGGACATCATGTCTTATCCTGAAGGTCTAATGGCAGCACTTCCATGGGAGATGCAGTGCTGTGCATAAACCAGGGCTCTGCAGCTGAAAAGAGGTACTGGGATATCAACACAAGGATAGGGCATACGTGGAAGTGATGGATTTAAGCACGATTTCATGTCAGGCCTTAGGGCATCTCATGCTTTAGTGACATGGGTTAGTGGTGGCCTTGACAGTGCTGGGGAATGGTTGGACTTGATGATCTTGAAGGTCTTTTCCAACCTAGTTTATTCCATGCTTTAGAGCAGAGGATATCACTTCTCCACAGCACAGACTCATCCCTAACCTCAGCCCAGCTGCACAGGATGTGTCCTTGCGCTCTCCTGCCAGACACAAAACCTCCATGCAGGCTGTCAACAAAAAGCCATTCTCCAGAGCCTTCCTGGGGAAAGGGCAGGATCAGCCTCTCCCCGGAGTATACTCTGTTCCCTGTTTATGCTTCTCAGCAAAATCTGGTGTTTTGTGCAAAGAGAACAGAGCTCCCTTTGGGCAGGGATCGTTTGCATTCATTACCAGAGCTGTTATGCACGGCCACGCTCTGTCGCATCGCAGCCAAACAAACGCCTTCTTCTTGTTGTCATAACCTAAGAGTTATTACAAGTCAGGCCCCGCATCCTTTACAGCTGATGCTCAACACGTGCTGCCTGCTCCACAAAAGTGGGCTTGTGTTTACTGCAGCTCTGGACACTGCTTCACTGTCTCTTGTGGTCCAGGCACTGTTCTTCATGAATTATGTCTTAATGATGCTCATAGACCTTCATTTCCTGGGGATGAAGTTTCAGAAGGAAAGAAGGAATATTGAGTGCTGGCAGAGAGGGTGAGAGTTCAGGCACAGGGAGCAGTACAAGCAGCAGTGGGGTGTCCCTTCCTTTTTTCCCCCATTGATTTTATTCCGATCTCTTAAAGGCAAAGAGCTCTGATGGGATTGCAGAGCAGAGGGAAGTGGGATGAAGGGGCTGTACTCACTGCAAGCATTAGGCCAGCTCCATGCCAGCATTCTCTGTGCTTCAGGAGGGTGATATTTTCCCATTGATGAGATTGCTGAGGCTGTAGTGTGGCTGTAGCAATACACCATCAAGCAGGGTTGGTTCAGGCTGCCTGTGGGTCAGGACAAGCTGTGCACTGTCCCTTGGTGCAGGGATGCTCTTGGTAGCCCCATGGCATTGTGGTGGCCATGGTAGCATCTCCCTATGGTCCTGTTTGGTCACGTCAAAGACCAAGTGACACGGTGGTGTAGCTCAGGGTGCTGTGCATCAGTGTGGGTGATGGAGAGCTCTTCAGAGCACTGTGAGGTGCACAGCAGGGGCTGTGGGTGGAGAGGGCAGTGAGCAATAGCTGGTTTCTACCTCTTGGCCGCGGGAATCATTGCAAGGGAAGATAATGTCACCCGTGTCACTCTGCATTTGTACTTGCCCAGGGTTGTGCAATGACTCAGTGGCAGAGCTGGGAAGGGAGCCCAGCACTCCCGACCCTCTTTGGAAATTAGTTTGATCACTGTGATGCCAATGCACCAGCTACAGCAACCTTCAGTCTGCTGTGCCCTCTGTGTGTCTCCCCTGCCCAAGCTGTGTGCCACCCCAGCCTGGCCAGGGCAGCAAACTCTTCCTCACAGGTCTCCAAGAGCACAAGGAGAAGCTGTCCCATCTTTTCTCTATTCTTCTGCCCCATCCTGCATCCTGTTCCTCCCACTCCTGTGGAGCCAGGAGCTCCTATCCCTTACTATCAGGAGGGGAGATGCAAGTGCTCAGTTAGAGCTGGGGCATGGCTGAAATAGGGATGGGGAGAAGCATCCTCAGCAGTGCATTAAAAAGATAAAGCAGCTCAAGCAGATCAGGAAAACTCTCAGTTTGCAGCCAAGGAGAGGAATAAGGGCAAGAAAGCACCGTCTGCTCTCTGCAACTAGCCCAGGTCTGGGAAAGGAGCTCTTGAGCCCAGCTAGAGATGCTAATAATGATAAACCACCTTTGTGTGGGTACCTCTCATCCAGCAGCGTGAATTAACACAGTGAGGGGTTGCTACAGCTTTCTGAGGGGTGTGGGAGGAGAAGACCAGCTAACTCATGGGCTATTCTCCCCTGTGAAGGGCACAGTGACGTGCCACTGTCATTACTGGAAAGCATCAACAGGCGCTGCCTTTGTTGTGTGCCTGTGAGTCTTCCCTGCTGCCAGTGACATGAGGAATCACATCGGGTGATGCAGATAGCAGAGGGCATTGCAGGCTTCTCTCCTGCTCGGGAAAGATGTTTATTCATCTCTTTTCCTCCCCCAGCCTCTCGTACGTGACACAATCACTATTCAAACCCCACCAGGAGGCTGCCTCCGTGCACAGCGTGGTGGGGCTCTATTTTTAGGCCCTGGATGGCGGGTGATGTGGAAGTGCTGTGAGGAGCGCGGAGGCTGAGGGATTCTCTCGCCGCAGGGATGCGCAGGCAGGCACCACGCAGCACATGGGCTCCTTGTTGTTCCTCCCTCCCCCTTCTTCCTCCTGCTGCTCAGTCATCCCCTCTTCACTCTCCCACCTTTCCTCCAGTGCTGAGACAGCCAAATGCCTCTCAGAACACCCCAGACACCGTGGAAAGAGAAAACATGCGTTTTTTGGGCAGGTTTTGTTGTATATGAGCTGATTGGGTTTATATTCCTGCTCCCTTGTCCCAGGTCGAGTAGAACTGTCCCACTCCGTGCTCAGTGGTGTGTGTAATAGTTCTGTGTTGGGTCCCAGCTGCCTGAGCAGCATCTCTGGTCTTTGCTGGCTGTCCCAAACCAAAGCTACCCCAAGTTCAAAGTTACCTCTTGAATGACAGCCAGGGATGCTTCCAGGGAGGTGGAGGATGCTTTGCCCCTAGTGCGGACCAGGAGCAGGACTGTTTGGTGCAGCCTTGGTGAGGTTGGATGTGCCTGGATAGGGGACAATGGAAAGAAGTGGGGATGGAGATGTTTAAGCATGTGTTTGCTGTTCCCTAACTGGCCACCTGGGAATGCCCAGCAAGAGATGTTTGCTTGGCTGTACTGATCGTAACCAAAAGGCATTGTTAGTGAGCTACAAACCAAAACATCACAGACATCCCAAACCTGTTGTTGAGGCCCTATCCCTTCTCCTATCCTTAAATGTGGCTCATGCCCTGGGACCATCCATGCTGGGAATTGGCAGTGGCTCTCTGAGGCTCGTTTCAGTTGTCTTAGGGGCAAAAAGTGACCTGCATCAGCCTAGTGCACCAGAAGAGTCAGTTGGAAGCTGGGAGGGAACAGGCACCACTTGAAGACCTGTGGTCCATAACATCACTCTTGCCTTTTAGGATATGAGATTCCCTTTTGTGCAGGCTAACCAGGGTTGTCATGTTTGCTGTCTCTAGTGGTCTGTTTAAGCTGTGTTTGATCAATGTAGGATTGACATGCCTTGGTGAGACTTCTAAGATCAATGCTTCTGCTGATGTTACATGGAAGTGCACCTTGTCAGGGAGGTTTGGAGATGGTGCAACTTCAAGGCAAAGCAGTGGGAGTGTGTCTGCTGTAGAGCAGTGCCCTTCTGAAGGCGGGTGAGGAGGATGGCAATCCCAAGATGGACAAACACATCTGGGAAGCAGTGCATGGAAGAGTCTCAGCATTGCTTTGTAGCACTTGTGTTTCTCCAGGGACTGTCTCCTCACCATCACTGCTTCATGAGCAGGATGATGTCTCCCTGGCAGGGACCGGTTAGATGGGAGCTGTTCTTGTGCAGTCTTTGAGCAGTGATGGCCATGCTCTGGGACAACGGGAATTGCATGGCGGTATTCCTGCCTGGATAATGCTTTGGTTTCCCCCCTTGTCAGTGCTGGCGAGAAGGGAAAGGCACCCGCAGCCATGGAAGGGGGTGTGCAGCTCCTCAACCGCGATGGCCACAGCATCTCCCACAACTCCAAGCGGCACTACCACGATGCCTTCGTGTGCATGAACCGCATGCGGCAGCGCGGGCTGCTCTGCGACATCGTGCTCCATGTGGGCACCAAGGAGATCAAGGCCCACAAGGTGGTGCTGGCGTCGTGCAGCCCCTACTTCCACGCCATGTTCACAAGCAAGTAGTGTCCTCCTCTTCTCGTCCCCATGGCCAGGGTTTCCCTGCTCTTCCAACCCTCTCCTCTCTGCAAACCCCTTCCCTTTCTGACCTGCTCCCTGTTCTCACTGCTCTGCCCTGTGGAAATGTGGGGCCTGTGTGTCATCGTGTGAGCAAGTGCAGTAATGTTCAGGTTGGATAGAAGGAAGAAGTCCTTTACTGTGAGGGTGCTGAGGCGCTGGAACAGGTTCCCAAAAGAAGTGGTGAATGCCCCATCCCTGGCAGTGTTCAAGGCCAGGTTGGACACAGGGGCTTGGAGCAACCTGCTCTAGTGGAAGGTGTCCCTGCCTGTGGCAGGGGGTTGGAACTAGATGATCTTAAGGTCTCTTACAACCCAAACCATTCTGTGATTCTATGAATATCCCTTATTTGACTCCCTTCCATGAAGCCCTTTATCCATAACACCCTGCATGGGCATCTCGATGCCCACCATTCAGACATGGACCCAATTCCTTAGCGGATACTG
The DNA here is from genome assembly GCF_000696875.1 of Nestor notabilis. Classification (NCBI taxonomy): domain Eukaryota; kingdom Metazoa; phylum Chordata; class Aves; order Psittaciformes; family Psittacidae; genus Nestor; species Nestor notabilis. The sequence goes on from NW_009919000.1 coordinate 9,970, forward strand.
CTGCTCCTCCTTGATAAGAGGTGGACAGACAATCTCCTAGAGCTGTGATGCTGGGCTGTAGAGGTGACGTGGCCCATTCCTCTGTGGAAACAACCCTTCTGTGGGCCTTTGTTCATGTCTAGTGTCTGTGTTGCCCCAGATGAGATGAGCGAGAGCCGCCAGACGCACGTGACGCTGCACGACATTGACCCGCAGGCCCTGGAGCAGTTGGTGCAATACGCTTACACGGCTGAGATTGTGGTGGGCGAGGGGAACGTGCAGGTAGGAACGTCCCTACACCACCCTCTC
>NW_009919000.1:10288-24114 GCF_000696875.1 Nestor notabilis
CTCGCCTCCACAAAGCTGTCCTGTACATGACGTGCCTCCTGGGGACTCTCCTTCTGCTCATTTCTGTGATGGTACCTGCATTAGCAGTGGTCAGGAGCTCATCTGCTTCCCCTGCCCACAGACGTGTCTCCTCAAAGCACTGTGCAATGGCCAGGTCTAGTCCTGAGCATCTCCCGTTCTCCTGGTCCTATGGGGTGTCCTCAGCTGCCCTTTAGCTTAGTCCTGTTGGAAACAAAGAATGCTTTGTCCTTATTGTGCTTGCGTGCCTGAAGGGGCTCAGTAAACCTGCTCTGACATTGACTCGCAGTGAGATGAGGGTGAGAATGGTTTTCTTGCTCTGGAAACTCCCTTTCCCCCCATTCTTTCCCACTGCCAGACACTTCTTCCTGCTGCCAGCCTGCTTCAGCTCAATGGTGTGCGGGATGCTTGCTGCAAGTTCCTGCTCAGCCAGCTCGACCCATCCAACTGCCTGGGGATCCGGGGCTTTGCTGACACTCACTCCTGCAGCGACCTCCTCAAGTCTGCACACAAGTATGTCCTCCAGCACTTCGTGGAGGTGTCCAAGACAGAGGAGTTCATGTTGCTGCCTCTTAAACAGGTGAGATCCTCATGGGAGTGTGAAGGTATAGGTGTGACAAGGCTTTTCGTGCTCTATCCACGCAGTCACTGTGCCAGAAACCCAAGGAACCTGCACTGAGGGGACAGGTTTGGGCAGGGGAATGTACCCAGGTTCTGTGTGTTGGTCCAATGGGGAGACAATACATGGGAAGTGTGCTTGATGCCATGTGAAACAGGGATGGGAGGGTAGCGTGGAGGGTAATTGCTGCCACTGGTGCTTGCCACGTGAGCTCTGAGCACACTGCCCTCGCTCAGAGGGCACAGTCCAAGGGATAAGTCCTGGCTGCCCTGGTCACATAGTTGTGATGTTTAATTCAGAGCTCAGCTAATGTTTCCTGCCGCTCTGCAAGTGGTGCCAGGACAGCTCCTGGCTCATCACTGTCTGCAGGGTGCTGTGCCTTGGCCAGGAGGCATTCCTGGGCTTTGCGATATTCCTGGTCTTGGCGCTGCATCATCCGACCTCTGTGGTCCCTCAGCAGGATACAGACATTTCCCTTTGTTCTCAGGGCAATGTGTGTGGCAGCAAGGGGAGGGTCGTATCCTGCTCCAGCTCCGTAGTCCTTGGCTGGTGAAGTGAGTGTGCTGGGAACAGCAGGACACCTGGCTCTGTCCCATGGAATATTGAAGGGACACGTGGAAGCGCAGTCATCTGCCTGATCTCGCTGATGCTGATTGGAAGCGTCAGGCACTGCAGCAGCTTCAGACACAGAAGGGGGGGGATGAGCCAAGGAGGATGATCCAGAGCAGAGCTGTCTCCACACCAGCAAGGAGAGGCACAGCTCCTGGTTTAGGGAACGTGGTTGCTCTTTGGATCCTTCTGTGTCCTATGAGAGACTAGATGTACACCCTCAACCACCAGCATCCACAGGAGGCAGGAGCTCTCCCTCTCCTCCAGTTACCTGTGTGTGAAAGGGTCCTTTCCTCCCAAACCACACCAGGTAACACTTGCTCTTTCCACTCTGCAGGTGCTGGACCTCATTTCTAGTGACAGCCTCAATGTGCCATCGGAGGAGGAGGTGTACCGGGCTGTGCTCAGCTGGGTCAAACACGACGTGGACAGCAGAAGGCAGCATGTCCCCAGGGTGAGCGAGCTGGGGAGGGTGGCCTGGTCCCATTGACCAGCTCCAAGTGCCTGGGCTGGGTAGATTCATGGCTAGGAGAAGCTGCAGGGTGACCAGAGGGTAGGCATAACAGGTCCCTGCTAAACCACTTCCAAGTATAGGTGAGGGTGCTGAGAAAATTCAGTGTTGCAGAGTGAAGACCAAGTCCAAAGGGGATGCCCTGTGTGATCCCAGCCTTGGCCACATGGAGCTCTGGGGAGGATGCGGGTGGCAGAAGAGCTTCCTGCCTGCAGCCTTCCCGAGCTTTCACTGTATCCTCAAACAAAAAGCTCAGGCAGATTTGAGCAGGAACTTCTTTTTGGATGCTTTTTGTCTCTCTGCATCCCACCTTGGAGCATGGATCTGTGAGCCTCGGCCTGCCAAAGGTGCAAGTGGAGAAGGTGAAGCCCTTTGCTGTGGGGCTGCCAATGCTTGGCACAGTGTGGGCATCCTCTAAGGGATGCAGCCTTGCAGTGCAACAGAGGCCGTTGGTGGCTCCAGCAGACCCATCTTCCTTTCTTCCCACCACTCATGCTTCCAGATAGGCAGGAAGTGGGAGACAGTGAGGAAGCATCCCTAGGAGTCTTCCCAAAGGCTGGGACTGAAATGGAGCAGGATGAGGAAGACTCTCTGAGAGTTTTCCTACCCCAGGACTTGACCCTAGAGAAGTTCTCTCCCCCCTTTGCTAGTTGTGTGCACTCAGACATCCCTCCTGAGGGCAGTGCAGCAACCTGGGGTATGCTGGGTGGTGGAGAGCACTGTCTGGGTTCTGTTACTCACAGCATGAGTGCTGGAAGAGGATGTGAGTGCTGGTAGAGGGTATGGTGGGGATCTAGTGAGGCTGTGGGATGTGTCATGGCCAGGCTGAGGGATCCTTGCTCTGCAGAGACATTAAGGCTGAATTGCTCCATGTGCTTTGGTGCCCTTCATCACGAGTGGGCAGGATAACGTCTCCAGGTCAGTCAGCCTTGCCTGAGTGAGAAGGAGGATACAGGAGCAGCACTGGAGGAACCCTTCCCACCAAGCCAACGGGGTGTGATTCCTCCCCTTCCCAGCTTATGAAGTGTGTGCGGCTGCCCCTGCTGAGCCGGGACTTCCTCATGAGCAACGTGGACACGGAGCTGCTGGTGCGGCACCACTCAGAGTGCAAGGACCTGCTCATCGAAGCCCTCAAGTACCACCTCATGCCGGAGCAGAGAGGGGTCCTGAGCAACAGCAGGACGAGGCCACGGCGCTGCGAGGGAGCCAGCACCGTGCTCTTTGCTGTGGGTAAGCCCCTGCTCACAGAGATCCAGCCCCTTCCCGTGGTGTCCGCACTGCTCTTTGCTCTGTTCCCTGTCCCACGTGCAGGTGGAGGGAGCTTGTTTGCCATCCATGGGGACTGCGAGGCCTACGACACGCGGACGGACCGGTGGCACATGGTGGCCTCCATGTCAACGCGCAGGGCTAGGGTTGGAGTTGCTGCCATTGGGAACAAGCTGTATGCTGTCGGCGGGTAAGGAGGGCCTGCGAGCAGGGCTGGAATCCCAGCCTGGTTTGGGTTGAAGGGACCTTAAAGCTCATCCAGTCCCAACCCCTGCCACGGGCAGGGACACCTTCCACTAGAGCAGGTTGCTCCAAGTCCCTGTGTCCAACCTGGCCTTGAACACTGTCAGGGATGGGGCAGCCACAGCTTCTCTGGGCACCCTGTGCCAGCGCCTCAGCACCCTCACAGGGAAGAAATTCTGCCTTCTATCCAACCTGAACTTCCCCTGTTTCAGTTTGAACCCATCACCCCTTGTCCTATAGCTACAGTCCCTGATGAAGAGTCACTCTCCAGCATCCTTGTAGCCCCCTTCAGACACTGGAGCTGCTCTGAGGTCTCCTCCTCCCCAGGCTGAACAGCAGTCTGGTACCTCTGGGTTCCCCACTGCAGGAGCTTTGCACTTTCAGCACATCCTTTGGTGCACTTTTCCTTAAGGAAGCTGGGAGGGGATAGAGAACAGGACTAGTGACAAGAACCCACACCAGGCTGTGCTGTCTAGGCTCTTGGTTAGCTCCAGAGCTGTAGGACCAGCCCACAGCTTCATCTGCTTCCCAGTTCTTACATGTGCTCTTTTTTTCCCTCCCTACAGCTACGATGGCACCTCTGATTTGGCCACAGTGGAGTCCTATGATCCCGTCACCAATTCCTGGCAACCCGAGGTGTCCATGGGCACCAGGAGGAGCTGCCTGGGTGTAGCAGCACTTCATGGGCTTCTCTATGCTGCTGGGGGGTACGATGGGGCCTCGTGCCTGAACAGGTAGGGGACTGCCTTGCTACAGGCTCCTCCGCTGCCCTTGCATGCACTGTCCTTGGCACTGGGTGCCTGGGGAGGCCAAAAGGTCGGCTCCTGAGAGATGGGCTGGCCCCAAGAGTAGGTGTCTTGCAACCCAGCTGTGTCTTCCAGTGTCTTTGGCCCAGGCAAAGCTTCTTCAGAGGGACAAACCCCATCTTGTAGCCCTCTGCCACAACAGAACACAACCTTTGTCAGTTCTTCCCTTCATTTCCCCCGTCTATTCCCAAGCTTTCCTTTGGGAGCTGCCCCTGAGGGCTTGTGTGAAAGAGCTTTGAGCTGGGCTTTGCCAGTGTCACACCTTTATGTTCCTGTGTCCTGCTGCTGCAGCGCAGAGCGGTACGACCCTCTGACCGGCACCTGGACATCCATCGCTGCCATGAGCACCAGGAGACGCTACGTGCGGGTGGCAACGCTAGGTGGGTGATGGCATTCCAGCTTCCGGGCACGCTGTCCCTGGGGATTCCCATTGGTGTTCTTCTGTTCTGGTTCCTGCCCCTTCTTCCTAGCTTTCCTGCCTGTGAGTGCCCAACCACTCCTTTGCCATGGCCCCAATCCTCTGTGTCCACTGTAATTGGGTTTCATCACATTCTGGAAGGGACCCACAACTTGTTCCTCAGCTCCTTTGTGCCCTTTCTACTTTGGAGCAAGAGGACTGGCTGTGGATGGTCACTTATCCCTAGAAAGGAAAAGAAACCCTTACTACTCCTTTAGGAAAGCAAGACAGTCCTTTTACTGATGATCCAAGCTCTAGCAGGAGTGTCACAACATTAGGTGCAATGCTGTGATGTCTCCAGACTCCACTGAATGAGTTCTGTCCTTAAGGAGGATGCAGTGTGAGAACTGGCCACCTCTTTGTCTGGTATAGCTGTGGGGTTAATGCAAGTACCACTCTCCACCGTAGCAGGGCTGCACCTCCCTGGGGATACCAGGGTACCACGCTGCTCCCCACCACCCTAACAACTCCTATGTGCTGTCCCAGTGTCCCTGTGGTGCTTGTCCCTGGCCTGTTCTCTGTTTCCAGCTCTCAGTGCTGACTCAGAGGTTCCCTCCCCTCCATCACCAGCTCATGCTCTCTGCCTGCCACAGCCGTTAGTCCTGATCCCTTCTCCAGCTAAAAATAGCCCATTGCTCCATTAGGGAGCACTTGCAGCTCCCATAACGAGGAAGGTTAATAGCAGCATGGGAGGGAAGCTTTGGGAAGCTCATAGTGTGGCAGAGGAGTTGCCTGATGGGTATTTCACAGTGCTCCATGCTGCAAGGGGATGGGGAGCCCTGCTGAGGAGAGCTTGGCACAGTGGCTTAGCTGGTACCTACGTGGGCACCATGGGCAAGGGCTGTAGGAAGCTGTGCTGGGACTGGGGACAGGCTCTTCAGCTGACTCCTGTGCATGACTTCTCTTTGCAGAAGGCAACCTCTATGCTGTTGGGGGATATGACAGCTCGTCCCACTTAGCCACGGTAGAAAAGTACGAGCCCCAGGTAAGTACAAGAGAGAACATGCCTGATGACCCTTTATCTTCTCTCCTCTTTGAGTGCCTGAAAGGGCCCTGCAGAAAGCTGAGGGTTACACAAGTTGCTGAAGAACTTAGCAGCCAGTGAGGGATCAGGTGTGTGTGGTCTCTAAGCTGTAGTTTAAGATATTGGACTTGATGATCTTAAAGGGCTTTTCCAACCTAGTTGGTTCTATGTGACCACTTCCTAGCAAAGTATTGCAGCAGCAGTGGAGCAGAAGATGTGCCCACATGAGCCTGTGCAGCACAGACCTGCTACCACGTGTGACTATGAGCTGGAGGGGTATCAGGTCCCTCCTCAGCTCTTCTGCATGGGCACAGTATCCGGGGTGCAATCCAGAGCTAAAGCTCGTCCATCTGAGCTCTGGGATACCTTTCCCAAGGCTTTCAACCACCAGAACACTCTCTATCCCCCTTACCTGCAGGCCAACTCAAGTTCTCTGGGAAGAACAGTTCTTGGACATGCCCTGAGCTGTTTCCAGCTTCCAGCTGAGGTCCTTGCTGCACATCCAGAGTGGTTGGCAGGGGTTGTGCCAGGCTGGGAACACGTGTTGGGCCTGCGGTCTCACAGTTCATGGTGGATCACTGCAGAAGGATCAGAGAGAGGGGGTTTGTCAGCTCTAAAGCCACAGTTGTGTCTTGTGCACATTTGAGATAGACACAGCTCAGCCTTGGGCTGGGATTCAGCTGTGATCTGAATATGATTCTATGATTCTCTGAGCTGGCTGGTGGCCCAGCACGGAGGTGCCCCCGGCATGGCAGGACTCCTGCCTGCTCTCCTTTGCCTTCCCAAAGCCGGTCAGCAGAGGTCTCTCCTGGGGCTGGCACCTCTTCATGAGAGAGTTGTAAGTCAGTAAGTGGGATGCTCCCAAAAGTCTTTTTGGGGAGCACCGTTCTGTCAGGAGCCTTTTGGTTAGAGCAGGACCGATCTCACAGGGATACATGGGAAATGACTTGTCCATCTCACAAAGAAACCTTTCCTCTTCCCAGATCAACACTTGGACACCCATTGCCAACATGCTGAGCCGCCGGAGCAGCGCCGGGGTGGCCGTGCTGGAGGGGATGCTCTATGTGGCTGGTGGCAACGACGGGACCAGCTGCCTTAACTCTGTGGAGCGCTACAACCCCAAAACCAACACGTGGGAGAGTGTGGCCCCCATGAATATCCGTAGGTAAGGAGCTCTGCCCCTGCCCTGCTCCTGAGCTGCAGTGGAGTGGAGATGCCACCTCACCAAGAGCCTTGCTTGGCACTTCAAACCATGAAGTGTAGATGATGCCCAAGGCTTGGTTAGTGCTGCAGTTGTAGATGATGCCCAAGACTTGGTTAGTGCTGCAGTTGGCTCTGTGCTGCATGCCATGTAGGAGATGTTGCTGGGCTGCAGGAGGATTTAAGGCTTGGAAGTCCAAGGATTTTAGGCTCTTAAGGCCTGTTATTTATAGAATCATAGAATGGTTTGGGTTGGAAAGGACCTTAAGGTCATCTAGTTCCAATCTCCTGCCATAGGCAGGGGTACCTTCCACTGGAGCAGGTTGCTCCAAACTGACCTTGAAATTTAGACGTGGCACTTCTCCAGTGGGAGTGAAGGGGAAGACTGAGGCTCTTTATTGTGCTCTGATCCTGATGAACTGATGAGTAGTTCATTTTCACTGGCCATTTGAGGCTGTGCACTCCCTTTGTGGGGTTGCAGAGCTCTGACCACCTCATCCGAGGTGCTGAGCTCCTCAACACCCTGTATACACCGCATTCAAGCCTGTGGTCTCTGCATGGTCATTCCAGGAGCACCCACGACCTGGTGGCCATGGATGGGTGGCTGTACGCTGTAGGTGGCAACGATGGGAGCTCCAGCCTCAACTCCATCGAGAAGTACAACCCCCGTACCAACAAGTGGGTAGCAGCCTCGTGCATGTTCACACGCCGGAGCAGCGTAGGGGTGGCTGTGCTGGAACTCCTCAACTTCCCACCCCCTTCCTCGCCCACCCTGTCAGTGTCTTCGACGAGCCTTTGACAAAGAATCAGGACCTACCTTACCTCAAGGGGACAGGGGTGCGTGGTGGAGCTCTAGGCTCACCCCACGGGGCAGCCGGTCACTGTAGGAGGAGAGCAAAGGGACCGGCCGCTGCCTCCAGCCCCAGCATTCCTTGAACCCTGGAGCCATCCCTGTTCTCAGTGCACACATCGGATCAGCACGACCACAGCAGTTAGAAATGTGCTTCCTGGACGAGCACCCTCCTTCTAGAGGGCAAGAAGAGAGGATGCTCTCTGCTCCGTTCAGACTCATCTCACCGCTCACCCAAAGGGCGTATATTTTCTTTGGGGAGGGGGAACTTTAAACCATTGCTGCTTCTTGGATTCCCGTGATCCAGACGGTGCCACATGGATGAGCACAGCCAGCCTTGGAGGCTTCCAGGAGTCCTGTGGGGTGGCAGAGGTGGGCAGCACCCAAGGACACGGCTGAATGTGCAACTGCTCCTCTGAATGTCACTGTAGCCTAACTCTTTAACCAAGCCTATCGTGCACTGTTAAAAGACTCTGAGGCCACTGTATGGTTCTCAATGGTGTCTAATTGATGCCTTAAAATACACAAAACAGAAGAAGCCCAGCTTAAGGGACAGGGCCTGGAGGAGGTTCGGTTCGGAGACAGGACTGGATGCAGCATCCTGAACCCTCCAGTGTTTCCATGCTCAGCTGGCCCCGCCTCATTCACCATCATCCCAATCGACCACTGCTCTGCTCTGGAGGATGCTCATTGCATCCTCCCCAGCCAGGAGGATGAGTTGAGGAACCTTGTTGGCATCCGTGCTGCTGCTGGCCCAGGTTCCAGGGACCGTGTGGCTGCCTGCTCTGTGCATGTGGTCCTGGTTCAGCTTGGCAATGGGTTGACCTGTTTGCTGTTCCCCTCTCTGCAAAGCAGATGCTGGGTTAGGGAAAGGTATCAGTTCTCATTCTCTTCTGAAGGAGGAGGATTTCCTGGCATTAATGTTTTGGGTGTTAATATTTTGCCTTTTTTATTATTTGAATGCTAATACTTTAATTTTTAATTACTTCACATCCCTTTATTTTTCACACTCCTGCAATTCCCCATCCCATCTGCTTCTAAAGCAGCAGAAGGGATGCAATTACTTTCCTCAGTTGTGGATGAGATGGTGACTGCGTCCTGGAAGACATTCTCTATAGATGTATGGGTTTGTATGTGCATGTGTGAGACACTGTGACAACAGCATGAAAGGGACCATTTGCAATTAGTGACTCCCTGGCAATTAAGCAACCACTTTAATTAGCTGAAGGTTGAGTAAATCAGTACTGCAAGTCAATAAGACCCACTAAGACCCACCTATGCCAGGAAACCTCGAGTGGTGTTTTCAATGCTTACGCTCTAGGGTGTGTGTGTGAGCCTTGAACTGAGACGTGTTATCAGGTGTTATCCACATTATAGAGGAATGACTCAACCACTGGTACCTCAATAGTGTTCAAATGTAGCATTGGAAATACGGTCTAACTGTTTAGAACTAATTCCTTTATCCTTTCTTTATTCCCTGCTCCTTCTCATCTCTCATTTACAGAGTTTGTATTTCACTTGTGATGGTGTCTGTTGGCCTGAACTTTCAAGGGGCTTTCAAGAGATTTCTTCTCTTTTCTTTGGGGTGAAAAGAGAGTTTGAGATGAGACAGGGACTCCCCAATTTCAGACAATGCTTATGGTGATCTGCTTTCTCCTTGGCCAGGTGCCTGCATGTTTTTACAAGCCCACTTACAGTGCCTCATGTTGGACCCCTGAAACTACCAGCAGCTTCTGGAAATCTGGGCTGCTTCTCCCCCAGGACACTCTGTAGTGCAGAGGACCCTGCAGATGTCCAGGCTCTGCTCGTGCAGGTTGTCCCTTGGTCACTTGAATCTGCTTTGTTGGCAGTAATGATGGAATGGGTGAAATCTGCACTGCTGCATGCATGAGGTCTCAATCATAGAATGGTTTGGGTTGGAAAGGACATTGAGATCATCGCTTTCCAACCCCCTGCCATGGGCAGGGACACCTCACACTAAACCATGTCACCCAAGACTCCATCTAGCCTGGCCTTGAACACCTTTCCATCCCACTCCTGTAAGCAACATCAGGATTCTAGTCTTCTGCTGGACCAGTGCATTCAAGGTGGCCCTGACTTAGGGTGCTCTTTGAACAGGATCACCCTAAAAGCCCCATGGCTGTATCAGAAGTAAAGGGTGCTGAGGTCCTGCTGAGGCCTCTGTGTGAGGGATGGTGTAAAGACAGCAGAGCCCAGCCAGCCTGCTGAAGGGCATAGAGCAACTGCTGAAGGGCTGATTTCAACCAAGGAGTTGTTCTAGTGATGGTTCACATCTGGCCAGCTGTGGCTGTTAGCGTGAATGGGGGCTGCTGCCTTTATGGGGGCAGCAGGCAGGCAAAACTGGAAGGGAGGTGAGCTATGTAGAAGGCTGAGGAGAAGTTTTATGCCATGAGCCCTTGGCCTCAGTTGTAATCTTTAGCACACCAATGGTGTGCAATGCTGCCCTGCCTCCTGAGGACCAGGGAAACAGGCAGTGTGGCTCCTGTCACCCCCTCCCGTGGGTCCTGAGCAATATCACCACTGAGCCTGTTCTGCAGAAACCTGGAGGGGAGGGAGCTTTTTGTGTCTGTGATGTTCTAACTATGCAGGTGCTCACTGCTTTCCTGTGAAAGAGTAAGAAGGAAGGAAAGGGCAAAAGAGATCCCCAGCAGCTTGCGGGGGTCCGGAGCACCCTGACCCACACTGTGTGGACACGAGGTGTCAGCATCTACCCTGGGAGATCCCAGGGTGGACTCGCTTCTGGTGCTGCACATCCCTTGCTGAGGAGGAGGCCTCAGAGGGGATGTGTGTCTGTGTCTGTCTGTCTAATACCCTATCTGAGGGGAGGAGAACTGTCAACTGTGCGTGGCTTCTCTGCCAGTTTTAGTTTAGTGGTGTCTCACCCACCATGTTACTTGTGCAATTCCCCATGTGAGCTTTTCGCAGCGCAGGAGCATCTCCCAGCGGGTGGCTCCGGGGCTGTGTGTGTTGATGTGGTTCACCCAGGGACCCCGGTGTCAGTCTGCAAGGCCAGGCAGGAGCCCTCACCCTGACGTGTGGGGAGGGGGTTCCTTGGTCTTACCGGTGGGCAGACCCGGTTTACTCCATGTCAAACCCTTGTCACTTTGATTTCTCTGTAAGTTATCTGACTTATTTATGTGGAACTCTGTTTCTCTGAAGTTTTTGCACTACATGGGGTTGGGGAGGGGATATAAGCAATAGAAGACAACGTGTACAATAAAGACGTTTTCTTGAATACTGGATCCTGCCTCTTGCATCCTTCCTTTTCACTTCCCTGGGGGGCAGGAAGATGCTCTCTGTGTTGCCATGTGCAGAGCGGGGAAGGAGCCCCAGGCAGGGGGCTGTGAGCATCTGAGCAGCCACTGATGGGAGAGATCTCATTTGCTTGGGTATAGCCACTCCAGGCTTTGAGGTATGAAGAGCAGGGACAAGCACCCATCTGGAGGCCAGTTTGGGCTGGCATTAGTAGAGAAGGCTGGAGGAGCCAAAGCCACCTTCGAAGGAACTGCTGTGCTGCAGATGAGTAGCTCATAGCCCAAGTCCTGGCCCTATGCTCAGCTGGGTGCTGGCCAGGGAGGTTGCTGTCCTGCAGACAAGGTGCTGTGTATTCCCACTAAGGATGCTGTGCTGGGATAAAGATGGTGTTGGAGACCACTGGGAAAAGCCCAGCCTAATGCACAGGGGCTTTAGGGGCACACTGGCTTATACCCCCTAGGATTCCCACTCTCCAGTGCTGCTGACAGCTTTTCCCCACACTGGAACTGAAAACCCAAGGGAAAACATCCTCCTTTACCTCCAGCTGCCACATGCCTCTTGCCTGGGGGCAGATGCTGCCTGGGGGCCAGCGTAGCTGGTTGGCCTGGCTCAGCAGCAGGTCGGATCCTCCTTCCCTCGCTGCTGCCAGTCACTGCTGCCTGGGGGGGCAGGGGGAATACTAACCCCATTCACCGTAGTGGAGTGCAGGGGGTGAAAAGAGCCATGAGAAGCTGCATGACAACACCCCATGGGGCCCCAAAGGGAACTTTCCCATGTGTGTGTGCTGCAAGCCCTGCAGTTAAGCCGCGGTGCTGCACGGTCGGCACGCCAGACTTGGCCATAGCCAGGCCGTGTCCTCTTTCTTGCTGCTCTCTAGGCTCTTGCTTCTGTTTCAGGCTGCTATAAATAACTATCCTGCTGTAAAAGTCTGTCTGAAGTCTGGAGCCTCACTGCTTCCCACCCACTTCAGGCTCTCCTGAATGAGGGGCTGGGAAAGCTGTTTGCCCTGTGTGCCCAGCACATGGAGAACAAGAGTTGCCCTCAGCCACTGGTCACATCAGTCCTACCATGGTCACATCTGTTATGTCCCAGTGATAAAGAGGATGCATATTCACAGGTATATTGCATATTTGCCTCTCTCCTGCTGCAATAACAGCAGGGAAGAGGCAGTTATACCACAAGTTTGAGCTGTGAGGTTGTATGTAGGACAAACATGTTAGGAACAGCACATTTCTGGTCACAGTGCTGACCGTGTTAGCCATGGATCTTAAGAGGACTCATGCTTTTCCTGAAGGAAATACAGTGTTGCTGTTCACAGTGAGTTTTGGGCTGTGCCAGGAGGTGCTGGGCTGTGGGTTTGCTGTTGGATTGTTGTTTCACAGCTGTGCACAGAGGACAGAGCTTGCAGAGGCACCCTGCCATCGAAGTCACGGAGAGGGGCCCTCCGGAGGGGTGTCCTACTCTGGATTATGAAGGTTAATGGACTACACAACAGAAAGGGAATATTATGGCATGTCCATCACCAGCACCTCTCTCTGGGCAAGCGTTGCCTGACTGTACAGTTGTCTCCTGGGGGATATGTGGACTTTGTTAGTGCAAGGTGACTTCAGTTCCAAGACAAGGTGCATGTTAATAGAGTCTAACAAACCCATTTTGGCCATAAGACCTCATATAGCAAATCTCTGAGTCAAATGCTTCATCCCTTGTTGAAGAAGCATCCCAGTCCTCTGGGAGTTGAAAAAGCAGGAAACTCAGGTTCCTAGGTTCAGCTTGGCTCCTAGCTTCACTTTCCCTGCATCTCTTCCTGTTGTCTCGTGGTCATCACAGGTCTGCTCCCCATGCAAGTGCTTCCACATCCCTGTAGCCTCTCTGCTCCCACAGCAAGATGGAGCTCTGGGTTGTCACTAGAGACAAATCCTGCTCCCTGGAGCAGGACAGAAATGCTCTTTCCAAGGAACAGCCCCTCTTACAGTTGACTTTGACTCCCCCTGACTGGCCCAGTCTGCATGAGATGTGTGGATATTCCAGTCTTTGGAAGTGTTTCAGTGACACTGACAAACCCATGATTTCCAGGATTCTTTATCCATTAAAATATCAGCATCCCCATTAACTTCAGCAATTTCTTCCCCAATTCCATGGTCCTGCAAGACCGTGGTGTAAGATCTTTGTTGTTCAGGTCTCGTAAACCACTTTGACATGAACTCTCTGAACCTTCTAATCTGAGTTTTATGTTCACTTTCCAACAGCCACCTGCAGTCCCACAGAATGAAAAGGGGTTTGTCATTTCCTATGACTACACTGCCTGGGTTTATTTCAATCTATAGAACAGGAATAGTAGTTCTGCCTCTACCTTTTGGATTGTCATTAACTACTCACTAGTATTATTTCTATTTCCACAGAGTAAGGGACTCATACCATGGTCAGGAATCTTTGAAAGCATTTCCTCTATAAACATCTCTTTAGTTATCTTGTCATACACATCCCTTTTTGCTTCCTTTACCAATTTTCCATAACTCCTAGATTTCTATATATACTACCTGTTTATTTGTTATATTTTTATACTGTTTATTTCACCTCAAATCTAGGCTGGGTTGTTTTTAACTAATACAACAGTTCTGAGTGCAGCCTTTTGAACCCCTCAAGGAAGCTTCAACAACAATCACTGCTATTGCCTTTCTGCATCCTTTTTGCTTCTGATTAAACTAATCAGTGATTGATTTCCTTTTGGAATACACTCCAGATGCATTTATCAGGGACTCCATTTATTTATTAGGGACTTCCACTTACTAGGAATGTTAGTGTGCTGTGGTCACTCACTCTAAGCACTGCTGGGGTTTTAATTCGTAGAATGGTTTGGGTTGGAAGGGACCCTAAATCTCACCCAGCTCCAATCCCTTGGAACACCTTCCACTAGAGCAGGTTGCTCCAAGCCCCTGTGTCCAACCTG
>NW_009919000.1:24128-24631 GCF_000696875.1 Nestor notabilis
GCCAGCCACAGCTTCTCTGGGCACCCTGTGCCAGCGCCTCAGCACCCTCACAGGGAAGAGCTTCTGCCTCAGAGCTCATCTCAGTCTCCCCTCCGGCAGGTTCAAGCCGTTCCCCTTGTCCTGTCCCTACTTGCTCTTACAAAAAGCCCCTCTCCAGGTTTCCTGCAGCCCCTTTAGGCACTGGCAGGGCAGAGAACTCTGCTCTTAATTCCTCTTTACAGGAAAAATGCGCTCTGAAGCCGGATTCACCCACCTTGAGGGCACCGGTTTGCCTCGGAGAAATCCCAGAGCCACATCCAGGTCAGGATCGAGCAGGGACTGAGGCTGCCGGGGCCACGCAGCGGGACCGCAGCGGGACTCACCGGCAGCGCTCCCGCGGGGATGCCGTCCTGCCCGCGCTTCCCGGGGCCTGGATTGCTCCTCCCAGCCTGGAGCGGGGCGGGAGAGAGGGGCAGGAGCAGGGGCAGGGGCAGGAACGTCCACCCACGAGCTCGCGCAGCTTC
>NW_009919000.1:24728-34339 GCF_000696875.1 Nestor notabilis
CGGCATGGGGAACATAACTTGTGTTCCTCAAGCACCCGGCAGGCTCCGAGGCTCTTTCAGAAGGAAGCCCTCGCTGAAGAAAGAGTAAGTACACTTTGCTTTTACCCCGCGCTGCTTTCCAAGCGGTGCCGGCTTTCCCTGCTGGCTTTTTTCCCGTGGGATGCAGCGTGCAGGATGGGGCTGAGCCCTGCTCGGGAGAGCCAGGAGTGAGTTGTGTGCTCAGCAGAATCGGGGCTTGCATGGATTCATGGGGTGCTGGGCAGTGCCAGGCGCAACCAGCTCCCCACAAGAGCCTGGGAGGGAATTCCGGGGCTATGCCAGCAGCGTATCCCAGCACGTTGCCCCTGGGAGAACTGTGATGTAGTTGATTTCAGTTGAAAAACTAAAGCTCCCCTCCATGGAGCAGGCAGGGCAAGGTGCAGAGTGAACACTCCTTGTTTTCACCCGCGATGTTTTTACTCATGACATCAGAATCAGGGTGCTCTGTGGTGATAGAAAGATATTCACCCTCCTCTGAGTTCAGGGAGAAAACCCCAGATCCCAACACTCTGCCCCTTGAGCTGCATTTGGAACCCTGAGTGAAGACACAACTGAAAATATCCATGAAATCCTTTGGGATCTTTGGTGCTGGGCTGGGCAGGGCAGCGTTCAGGTACCCAGTGATGGATCCCAGCCTAGTGGAGAGCGTGGAACACAGGGGCTTGGAGCAACCCGCTCTAGTGGAAGGTGTCCCTGCCCGTGGCAGGGGGTTGGAACTGGAGGAGCTTTAAGGTCCCTTCAACCCAAACCAGGCTGGGATTCCATGATTCTGTGATTCCTGCCTTTCCCATGCTCCCATCCCTGCTGGTACTTAAGCATGCACAAAGCAGAACCCTCCCCATCCTGAGTGTTCCAGTCTGGAAAGGAGCTCTGTTGGGAAGCAGGGTGACTCCTCATGATCCTGCTGGCCCCTTCTACGCTGGTTTCAGTGTACATGCTGGGCTCCGAGACAAACCCCATAAACCCTGCTCAGCTGAGTGGTTTCTAATCAAAAGGAGGCACTGAAACCGTCCCCTTGGCCTCCTGTGCTGCCATAAACTGGGAGCAAACCTGTAGGAGTCTGTGGAGCTACTGTGGGATAAAAGATGGGGGATCACTTGGGGAATGTGGACCCCGGAGGGCTGACATCGGGTGGCTGCAGGGGAACATCTGAGCCAAGAGCACCTCCTGTCCCTGATGACTCCCACTTCCCACACTCTCCATGGAGATAAGCCTGGTTTCTGCTGAGCCAAACACTGCAATCTGGTGGAGATGGAGCAACTCCTGGGAATTCCCAACAGCTCATTAGTGACTGCTCCTTAGTGGTGGGCTTGCAAGGAGGAGCTAGGAGTGGAAGGAAAGAGAGAGGAAGCCCACCAAGATGGAAATCAACCCCCTTTGTGACTAGATAGTGGTGTATGTGTACGTATTTGTCTCCATTCCAGGGGCTTTGGAATAGCCATCAGGATTGGGTTTGCTCTTTGTGTTTTGCAAAGGAACACCTGGTCGCTGCACTGATTTGGAGACAGCAATGAGTCAGCTCAACCTTTGGTGATGCAAAGGCAAAGACACACCAACAAGTGCAGCACAAACGCCATCACAGGTCTCCAAGGCTGTTTATCAGCCCTTTACTGGACTGGGATGGTTGGAAAGCCCGTGACAAATTGCTTGCTTAGTTTTATGGCTTCCTGATTTCTAGGGCAGAATTCACTGTGTATCAGCCTAGATGTGTGTTTGCATGTGTGTGTTTTGGGTTTCTTTTCTCCCTTCTGTAGACAAAATGGCAAGAAGAAACTGCCCAGCTTTTTTGGGATAGAAGGAGGGCAGGAGAGAGATACGACCACAGACAAAATCCTGCAGTATATTCCAGGAAAGGCAAGTATAAACACATCCACCCCCCTTTCCCACTGCTCCCAGAGATTATTCCCACCTAAGGACAGTGCTGTGCATCAGAAAGAGGATGGGTCTGGATCTGGGGGTAGCAGCAGGGATGTCTCATGGAGATGGAGGTCACATCTGCAGCTCAGGGAGGGATGAGCTCCATGAAGGTGCTGAGGTGACCAAAATGTGTAATGGGGTGGGAGGATGCTGCAGAGAGCAAAGCAGGCAGCATGATGGGAATATCCCCCACACATCCCCTTTGCTCTTGGTTCTTTTGTTTCTGGGTAGCCTGCAAGAGAAGGGGAAAATGAGAGCGAGCATTCAAAGGTGGGATGATTCATTCCCACGCTGGAATGAGCCGGAGCAGCAGTGTATTAGCAATAAGCCTCGGGAAGGTAAGCAGGAAGGGCAGGTCTGTCCCAGGCACGTACCAGCCTTGTGGCCATATGGCCCATTTCCCAGCACTGCTCAGGGAAAGCAGAGGTAAAATGATGAACCCCACTATGTTTTCTCAGCCCCTTTGGGTAAAACAGGGATGTGGATTGAGCTTCGGGGCCCGCTGGGCTACACTGTGCATGCATCTCCCCCACTGCATGGCAATAGGATATGTGGATACAGGGAAAGGGGAAACTGAGGCAGAGACAGCTAGTAGAGGTCATTTCAGAGCAGGTCAGCAGCAGGACATTATCTCTTGGGTTTCAAGCTGCTGGCTAGGTGTGTCTCACTGGTGACCACCCAGTTCTGAGCAGTCCTCATGTACTTTGGGTTGCTGGAGAGATTCCAACATCTGCTCCCCACAAGCAGGGGCTCTTCAATCCCTTTCCATGCAGCTTCTTCCATGCTGCCCCTTTCCAACCCTTTTGCTATTCCTCATGCAAGCCTGAGAAGGGAGCAGGGCTGGGACCCTCCTCCTGGTTTGTGAGGTGGCCATGGGTGAGTGCGGTCCTCTCTCTTGGGACATTTGTCTGTGCTGAGGTGGGAATTACAGCGGAACTGGGAATGTTTTGTGCTTCTGCCTGTTATTTGTGAATGGAAGTAATGGGGATGTGGCATGGGCATGGGTCCCTGTGGGACTTGGCTGGCATCCCGAAGGATGGGACCAGGTCCTGGATGGATCCTGGATCCTTCTGCTGGAGAAGCTGTCATGTTAGCGGATCCTGGAGCTGACAGAACAAAGGTCACTGCAGGATTACTCAGTTGGGAGCACAGGAGAGTGTGGGATCTCTCCAGGGAAGGAAGGAGGGCGGAGCGGTTGTTGGGATGTTACCCTCGCCTGGGGCACATGGGATTCAAACTCAGCCACAAGCTTCTTGTGTGGCCTGGAGAAAGCCTTGGCTTTGCCCTTTTCCCAGTCCTAGCTTTTCAGGAGAAACACCACCAAGAGCAGGAAGGGCTGGGATAGAGAGAGGGTGGGATAGAAAAGAACCATCAGCCCTGAACAAAAAAAAACTCAGAGGTGATGGGATCACCAAACCTCAGGCCATGGCCGGCAGTTTGGGGCTGGGGCAAGTGACACCCCTGAAAACCACATTCCCTCTGTACCCTGCCATGAAACCAGCACCTTTTGCTTCCACCAGCTTCATGCCCTGTTTCCCACACCTCCCCGTCCCAGCCTCTGTGAAGCCCAAGCAGACGCGAGTGGGGAGGATGTGCCAGAGGAGTGTTGCTTCTCATTTGCTGCTTCTATCATTAAACAACAGCTTTGGGAGCCCCAGGGCACGTCGAGAGGCTGAGCTCTTCCTGCTGCAGGGTTGTGATTCAGCTGGGAGTCACTGTGGTCTGCAGGGGCTGAGGCAGGTTAATTATTAACTTGCTCTACCTGCAGGATGAGGCATTGGAGATGGGGGGAACATGTCAGGGCACTCGCACTGCCAGAGACCTGCTGCTTCACCAAACCCAGACAGCAACCGGGTTGCCAATGCTCTGCACTGCTTCAAACCCAGCTGAGCTAACAGAACCAGCACCGATCAGGATGGGAATGGGGGAACAGAGAGCTTGCCACGAGCACAGCCCCGCCAGGGGAGTAAACAGCAGGCTGGGAAGATTTCAGAGGAATGACAAATGCCAGTTCCCCTTCCTTTTGGCTGCTCTCTGAGGCATCCCCATGGTTTCAGGGATGCATGGGCCAGGGAGATAAGTGATGCTCGTGGAGGAGGCTGTGACTGCTCTGGTCCCTGACTCCCCCAGGACATCATGGGATGCCCAGTGCTTCTTCTGGGGGCTGGCCAGATCTGTCTCAATCCCTCAAAGACGAAAGAGATGCATTTATGGGTCTGAGCCCAGAGACATCTGAGACTCAGCAGGAGCTGTTTTCTCCAGAAGAGAGTTCTCCATATCCTGGGAAATTGCTGTTGGACCTAAGCAGATGATGAGGAGTTTGTGGGAAGCACCATTAACCTTACAAAGCTTACAAAGCCAGTGCTAGACAGCCTACTTCTGGAAACAGGGGACAAAGAAACCATAGGCATTGCAGATGGATGTGGCTGCCCCATCCCTGGCAGTGTTCAAGGCCAGGTTGGACACAGGGGCTTGGAGCAACCTGCTCTAGTGGAAGGTGTCCCTGCCCGTGGCAGGGAGTTGGAACTGGATGAGCTTCAAGGTACCTTCCACCCCAAACCATTCTAGGCTTGTATGGACAAAGCAGATGAGCTTCTTGCACACAGATAAATGTTGCATTCATTTGGGGTTCAACAGTGGCATTCCAGGGAAGGATATGAAATTGCTGGAAAAAATTAGAGACCTGGTAAAATGTGAAAGACATGAACAATCCTACTTCTTCCTGTGAAACCACAATGTCTGATCATGAGTGATAAGACTGGGGCTTGAAAGACTAGTGTGACATGAGGTGGATGGGTCCTGCAGCTGAAAGGAAGGGGATTCAATGATGTGTTCCCATTTTGTCCATGGTCTTGGAGATGCTCCCATGTTTATCCACTATCATCTCAGCCTTGCAAGCTGGAGTTTCCTGATGCTTGTTGGGGAGCAGGAGGTATTCCATCTCATTTGTTCCTTGCCCCATGAACCATGGCAGTGGAAGCTCTCCCTTCCCCTCCTGACCCCGCCAGGATCCCTATGGAAGCCAGGGGACTGGCTGAGCTCCTTCCCAAAACTACTGCTGGATTCCCAGCTCCATGGTTGCTTTTGCTTCTTGGGGCCTTACATACTACAGGGGAATTTGGCTGCCACGTTCCAGGCAGCAGCACTGCCCAGGCAGCTGGTAGCTGGTGCTGCTATTGCTGTGTCCATAATTCCATTGCTTTATCCTTTCCCTGCTCCCGGGTGCCGGTTGCCTTTATCCCAGCAGTGTTTTGTTATTGCTGTCAGGTGATCCACTGCTCTTTGTTCTGACAGCAGCTTGGAGCTCACATGTAATCTCTTCCTACATGTAATTGCGTCTCGGTGAGAGCAGGAATTGGCAGCCAGCAGGTTCCCACCTCCAGGGTGCTGCTCATGGGAATTGCATGGAGCCGGTGGGAAAAAGCTGAGCAGAGAAGGGGTTAATGTGTCTCTTCACAAGAGTTTCCTCCATTCAGGGGAAGGAGCCCCAAGCTCTGCAGGTGAAAGGGGCAGCATTAGGTTACCAGCTCCCCTCCGGCCCTGCTATGGGTATGAGGGGGGTTAATCTCATGCCGGAGGCTTGAGTCACGGAGGCCCCAGCAGACAGATCAGCTCAACTCTGCTGCTCCCCATTTATCACGGGGCTTACGCAGCTGTCTCCTTGGCACAGCACACCGGGAATGGGCAGCCGGGCAGGTTGGGAAGCGCTGGAAGCCGCTGGTGTGTGCGGCAACGGCTGACACTGGATCCCTGCGGAGCCCCGCAGCCCTCTGCATGCTCATTCCTGGAAATGCTGTTTGGATAGAAGCATATGGGGATCTGCATGCCACTGCTGCACCCTGTATCCCACCTCCAGCACGGCCATGGAAGTATCCCCAGGGATCCCACCAAGGCGGCCTCAGCCTGGGGACAGGGCAGCAGGGTAGACCTTGCCTCTCCCTCCTGCCTTTCTCCTTTGCTTGTGAATGAACACCCGAAGTGTGTGCTGTGCCTAACAAAGCTGACATTTAAGATTACAGTGAGGTGTAGACCTAGTGTCTGTGGCCTCATTGGGATACAGCCAGTATTATCCCCAAGGAAATCAGCCAACCCTCAGAAATAAAACCATTCTTCCCAAAGAAACTGCAGAGAGAGCTTTTCACGCCCGGATCTGTGCAGTATCCACATTGCAGCAGCAGCCCTGGGCTGTGAGCAGCAGAGTGCAATAGGGATGTGGGTTTGTGCTGTGGCACTAAAGGAAGAATTTCCATACAACCAGAATGTAGGAATTAAGGGAATGCCCCAGCCCTGGCTGCTGTCTCCCTCTCACATCAGCCCTTGCTCTCATGGAGCTTCCCTTGCCTTTTTGCACTGTCAATAAGCAGCTCCACAACTCAAAGCTGTGGGACTCAAAATAGTATCTGGAACAACACATTCCACCTGGAGAAACCGAGGGATCTAAGCAGATGGGATTGCTGAGGAATCCAGGTGGAATTAGGGCAAAGAACACCTTTCCACTAACCCCAGTGGAAGGCAAGCTGTGCTTGCTTGGCCTTGAGCAGTCCTTGTTGCAAAGTGTTTGATAAGGATGGCAGGAGATCATGTAGGGACACCCTAAATGTAGAATGTGCTTCTGCACCCCCTCTTCTCAACCAGAAAACCTCCATTTAGGTCAGTATCTCCCCTTACATAGGGAGAATGAAGTAACCAAATCCCAGCTCCACGCTGGCATGGAGACCCAACAACAAACAGCCTGGCCCGGACACATGCCCAGGGAGCCTTTCTGAGGAACCCCTCTGGGAAGATGTTCTGGGAATGTCTCTTCCAGACATCATCCCACTGGCTCTGATTTGGTTTTTATCTGGAATTCTTGGTACAGAATATTCAGATCCAGGAAAACCAGAAAGAGAACTTGGACCAGAGGTTCCCCAGCCTGTTCAAGAAGGGACGGAGGAAAATGGTTGTCAGGAATCTGGGCAAGATGATCTATTACTCCAAGGTCAAGTTTAAGTTCCAGCACTGCCAGGTAAGCTGCAGCCCTTGTTTGTGGGGGTTTCTTTTCCCAGGAGTGGCTGGTGACACTGGCTCCCATCCCAGTGGGGATATGGCCATGCTTCCATGCTCAGATCCATCAGCAGAGATGTGGTGGTGGCCCTTGGATAAGCGACCTTTGGCTTATCCATGCACAGACCAGTGTGAGGTGCAGAGGGAAGCTGGGAGGAAGAAGGTGACCTGAGATAAACCCCAAAACATGTCTTTTCTGCAGGAGGTGAATGACTGCTTCTTGGAGCTGTTCCAGTCCTACCTGTACTTCCAGTCTATGGGCTCCAATGGACTCACCTACCAGGTAGCGCATCTCCAGGTGATCTTGGAGGAAAGCAGCATGTCTTCCTAAGGACAGCCTCAGTCCACCTGGGTCCTTGGCCTTGTCTGTGTGCAGAGATGAAGGACAGAGGTAGCATAAGGGCTTGTGAATGGCTGGCAGGCAGGACCAGGGTGGGAGGTGTTTAGGCTACCTGGAGATACCAAGCACAGAGAGCTATGTGTTGGCAAGGGTCAGAGCTCCTATTGCTCATATATAGGAGAGGCTGAGAGAGCTGGGCTAGTTCAGCCTGGAGAAGAGAAGGCTTCTTAAGGGGAGACCTTAGAGCAGCTCCAGTGCCTAAAGGGGCTAAAAGAAACCTGGAGAGGGGCGTTGGACAAGGGATGTAGGGGCAGGACAAGGGAATGGCTTTAACCTGCAGAGGGGAGTTGAGATGAGCTCTGAGGCAGCAGCTCTTCCCTGTGAGGGTGCTGAGGCGCTGGCACAGGGTGCCCAGAGAAGCTGTGGCTGCCCCGTCCCTGGCAGTGTTCAAGGCCAGGTTGGACACAGGGGCTTGGAGCAACCTGCTCTAATGGAAGGTGTCCCTGCCTGTGGCAGGGGTTGGAACTGGAGGAGCTTTAAGGTCCCTTCAACACAAACCACTCTGGGATTCTGTGATTCTACGTATTATAAACAAAAGGCTGTTTTGCACATGCAGCCAAAAACTCAGCGCCTGAACAAACAGGAAGCCCTGAATGTTCTCTCCCTCCACATGAGTAACTAAAACTGAGTGTGGCTGTTTTGTAGATGTTGGTCAAATTTGTTCCTTTTAGAAGTGATTTCTTGTTTTCTAGGTGACTTGAGGTTGATGCTGTAAGCCAATACAATCTCTCAAGTCATCCAGCCTTCAAGAGGAAAGACACGTCACAATGCAAACAGTCTTACAAAATCTCCCATCTACTTTATAAACAGCTCTTTAGTTTATTAATTCTAGAGGAATTAAAGAGGAATGAATATGCCAATACTGGCCCCTAGACATTACAGCCCATTAGCATTAGTGCTTGTTTAGAAAGCCTGAGACAGGGAGCACAAACTTGTCCTCCTGTGCTTCATTATAGAGGGACTCTGAAGAACTGGAGTACTGGGCAGCTCAATTTTGCTTTACGGTCATACCCACCTTCTGGCTTTCTTGTGTTAAACCAGCATTGTTTTGGCAAGGTTTCCCTTAAAACTGAAGGATTTGGAATATAAAGGAAGTGTTCTGCCCCTCAAAAGAATGGTGTGTTCTCCTTATGCAGGGATTGCTGCCTTTGAAAGAGCTGAGCGTGTGTGAAATGGAGACTGGGAAGAGCACTGGGCAGGAGGATCACGCTTTCCGCATTGCAGGTTGGTGCCTCTTGCTTTGCTTTGAGCAAAGAACAGAGGCTGTATGAATCACGACTGTCTGCACTTTGTCCTGCTCTGACCTTGTCCCAGAGCAGAACCACGCTGTGCAGGGAAGGAGGCTGCAGGGAGCTGAGGCTCTTCCTCCCTGCATTTCCAGCTTTCCCTCCAAGGCTTCCCTGCTCCTAAACTCCTGGTGAGTGATGCCCAGGGCTGCAGGCAGGGAAGGGAGCGGATAGGGAGTGCAGAGGAAGGATGCTCCTGTGCTCCAGCTGGTTAATGCTCAGGGCACATGGTGACAGTTCTCTTTGTGCACCACATTTGAATGAAGGAATGGAATAAAGCTCCTTCTCCTACTTCTTGTGACCATCTAAACCCAGAGGTGAGGAAGTGACTCTGATGGGCAACAGTGCTGGGAGGCGAGTTGCCTCTGCTGTTAACACCAGCACCCAATGTCACTTCCCTCTTCTCCAGCACTCCTGATTCCATGAGCTTTTTAAACTTGCTTTATAAAGTGTTTCCTGGGATAACAACCTGTCTGCAGCTTGGCTGGAGGCTTCTTTTGGCTTAATCACTGCTGAATTACAGCAGTTGCAAGCCCCCAAGAGTAGCAGTTAAAGCATGAGGTGCATGGAAGTAAGTGATGATACAGAGCCAAGAAAGCTCATTTGTGTCCTGGGCCCTGTCTGTGTATTCTGGTGTCCTCTGGTAGAAAGCAAGTTATACAAGGACCACTCACATGGAAAGATTATATACATTAGAGAGGAGCTGGGATGAACAACCCATTGATTTTAAGGACTGGTTACACTGTTCTAGGCAGAGCTCTCCAGCCCTTCTGGGGAGTCTGTAACGTGAAGGAAAGCTTATCCCAGGCATAACCAGTCAGGAGTGTCTGCCCTGGGGTGGGTGGACTTGTTCTGCTTGTATTAAGACATGCGGGAGTGTGGCTGGGGGGGAAATTGCCTTAAGCTTTGTTGGGGTTTTGTGCTGC
>NW_009919000.1:34370-49011 GCF_000696875.1 Nestor notabilis
ACAAACCAAAGCCCCTCTGACAGAGTGTTGTGTATAGCAGGAAGCAGTGACATGAAGAAACCAAGGAGGCAGCAACATTTGGATTGCCAGGAGATCATGGAATCCCAGCCTAGTTTGTGTTGGAAGGGACCTTAAAGCTCCTCCAGTTCCAACCCCCTGCCAGGGGCAGGGACACCTTCCACTAGAGCAGGTTGCTCAAGATCAGTGAGATCAGTGGAGCTTCAGGGGGAGAAATCAAGGCACGGAGGGGATAAGAACCTTGTCTGTGGCCCCACAGAGACTGAGGGTGGAATTCTTTTGTCTCATGACCCTGAGACACAAAAGACGTGCATCCATCCTCTTGTGCAATCCTGTGGCGTCAGCAGTTCCCCATAAACTGCGCTTCCCAGGCTTGTTCAGTACATCAGAGATGCCGGCAGGATCACTGGATGTATGGAGGTGGAGCATGAGCATGAAGCCTGGCAGCATCCAGAGCCATCCCTGGCACACTGGCATGGAGCAGTAGACTGTGACTGGCTGTCCCCTTGGCTTTGTGGTCCATCTCTTGCACAGCCTCGGATGCTGATGTTGAGCACCTTGAGTTACCTCTCCCTCCTCTACAAATGGGGCAGCTTTTCAGTGTCCCCATAGCGAGAGATTTGGCTGGGAATAAACTGCTCTGGGAAAGGGTTTTCTTGCTTCCAGTGCTCCTCTGGAAGCATTCACAAAGGAAAGAGGAAGGACAGGGCAGAAGAAAAGAGCACGAGGGCCGGCACAGGTTGCTCAGCACGGCTGTGTCACAGCCCTGTCACAAATGTGCCCTTGGGGCTGAGGGAAGTGGCAGGAACTGAATGAGCAGCAGCCTCTCTTCACAGCCTCCCCAGCAGCTCCTTGCACCAGCTTCAGGCACGGCTGAGGCTTCAGGCTCAGGCAGGAGTTCCTTTCCTCATTTCTCTTCCTTTGGGGCCCTGTTTAGATGTGGCAACATAAACAGCCCTCAGGATACGTCTGAAAGGCTGACCTCAGAGGAGGTGGCAGAGCAAGCAGTGCCATGGTAAGGGTCATGCCCTACCACCAAAATGCCTGCTGTTTGTATAGGGACCTGGATGCCCAGAGAAGTATTCAGAATATGTAGGTAAAGCTAACACTTTTATACCATCATAGCAACTCTATAAAGTAGGGAATCACCTTATCTCCATTGGAAAACCAAGGCAAGAGGAGACAAGGTGCCACGATGGCACATAGGCACTTGGGTGCCCAGTAATGCTTGACACCTAATGACTGTAGTAGATCTGAATGGAGAGGTTATGGAAAGGCACTCAGGGAGTCTGTGCCTCAGTTTCCCCACCCCTGCTCTGTTTGTGTTAGTGCATTTCCTATCAGACAGCGGTGTTTCAAAGTCATCATTAACTGTTGTTCATGAATAATGCAGGAATTATGGGATGAAAGGCTCCACAGCAGGGCAAAGTACCACTCTTACCCAGGACACTTGCTTATCTGCATACTTCCAAGTCCCTCAAAGCCACATCTTACTGAGCATGCACCAAGTATGCTTTAATATGAGATCACTGGTAAATTATTAATCATAACATACATCCTGCAGCCTGCCAGAAACAATCCTTCACGTCACTAGGTTGTGTCTGTAGTGAATAGCAGGGGGGGTGTGAGGCTTCTCTGCTTGTGCTATTAAGTGAATGATAGCTGGAAACATTCAAATCAACAAGATTTAAGGGCTGTTCCTCCCTTTATGAGTATGTCTGAGAGCAGCTTTAGCTTGTCTGCTACAGATTATATTTGGTGAAGCACTGAACAGTGTCAGGAAGCTACCAGTGTTCTACATATCGAGTGCTAAAGTAAGAAATAGCATGAAACTTTGCATTGAGTTAGGCTGTTTGCAGCAGCACAGTGTGATAGTCTCTGCCTGCAGAGATGCTTCTCACGAGCTGCTGTGCACTTTCAAGCTGAAATCTGTCTCTTGATGTCAATACTGACTTTTGGACTGTCTTTGGTTCTTGTTCCTGGCCTGGATTTGGATTGAGAAGTGACTCATGGTCAGAGTGAGATGTGGCTGGTGGAGAGAAGGTGCTGGAGTCATCCCTGCTGGGATAGTAGTGGCAAGAGGGGCTGGAGTGTGATGCTGACAGAGCAATGCATTGACAGGCGGCCCATGTGTGATGTGCTGAGTGTAACAGCTCTGGCCAGCTCTTTACTTATTGATGCTGCAACTGGTGCCCTTATCTGCTCTGCTCATCGTGTGTCTCACATACCTAGGTCCTCTGCTGAATCCCCTTATCGTGTTCTGCCCCACTGAGTCAGAGCTGAAGCAGTGGCTTTATCACCTGGAGAAACAGATCCAGCTAAACGGAGGAAGCCTTGGCTTGCCCTTCCTCTCTCAGGTTAGTGCCACTTGGGTGGATGTTGTATTGCTCCTGCTGCATTTAGTGGGAGGGATAATGTCTGCAGCCTCTGGAATGTTCTGCCTGGGGAGGAAATGTGTATTTGTGTTCAGATGGCCTGGGGGTCCTAGGTCTGTGCCATCAGCACCAGAGTGTGGTGGGATTTCAGTCTGAACGGCAACCCCACGGATGCTGTGTACCTCTGAGCCCTGACAACAGCTTGCTGCATGTCTGTGCACACACATAGCTTCTAATTGAGGAGCCTGGCCTTTGTGCAGCCTCCTGTGAGGCTGAGAGTGCAAAAAGGAAGGTTTTGCAATCGGGCCAGGCAGGGGGTGTGTGTGGAAAGGGAGACCTGTGACCCTGAGGTGCCACCACCACAGCCCCTCAAGGGTCAGAGGTTTGGGGCTGGTTCAGAGAAGTTCTCACACAGTTGGCTGCTTGTGCAATGATCCAGAGTTTACAAAACATTTGGAGGAGGAGAAGACTGGGACCAGGACCTGGAAAACCAGACTCCAGAGACTTGTCTTCTCTTCCAGTCTCTGCAGGGTGTTTTACTTCCCTCCCTGTCTCCATCTCCCCACTTGTAAAACAGAGGTGTTCCCGTGAAAGGCAAGGTACAGATGATGCCAGGTACCAAGTATTCAGTCCCAGTGGGAAAACTGGCTCCTGCACAGATTTATTTACTGTTTCCTGCTTCTACCACGCTTGAAAAGTGTCCTGAGATGTGCTGTGTGCTGCCTAAACTCTTAGGGGAGGACATGTCTACCCTGCTTCTCAGTTCTGCTCCTGTCCCTAGAATGACTGGAAGCAGAGCTCCATGGGGAAGGAGGAGCTACGCTGGTCCGTGCAGAACATGCCTGTCCAGGAGTGGAGAGGGACCCAGCGGGAATCCTTAGGCAATGTCCTTTGTGTTTCCAAGGTGAAGCTTCAGCATCTGCCTTTCCAGGTAGGACACATCCCTGGGGAGCTACCTCCTGTCAGGAAGGCTTGGAATGAAGTGACAAGTGCAAGGCTCCTGCCTACCTGCTGCCACTAATCCAATACATCCCTGAAGGGTCATTTTACCTGTATCTTGGTGCATGCAAAAAGGGGTTTTGTGGCTCCTGTGTCTCCAGCTTGGGGACAGCACATGCATAAAAGCATTGGCAGGACAGGGCTGGCAGCTGGAGCTGTCAGGGATCTCCATGGAGCCCCTGTTTCCAAAGCCCTTGCCTCAGGGTGCTGTCAGACAGACAAAGTGAAGGGCTCCCCGGACCTGAGCCCTGCCTGGCTGTTCACAGGGAACCCTCTTCCTCTTTACTTTCCAAGGAGCAGCATGACCGGCTGCTGGTGCTTTACCCGTCCACACTGGTGATAGTATCTGAAGAGCACAACAGCCTCTGTTTTAAGGTAAGCTCAGCACCTCCCTGCTCTCCCTCACCCATCCACAGCAGCTCTTTCAGCACCTCTTTGCCTTGTTGCTCCTTCTCCACCTGGTTTCCCTTGTGCTCCCTGTGTTGGCAAGGGCTTTTCCTCCATGCTGCTCCCTTGCCAGCAGGCAGAGGGATGTTGCAAGCTATCTTCCCATGAGAAACACCTTGCCCTCCTACAAAAGCCCAGGGGGGAAGGAGCTGGCTGCCAAGGAATCTTGAGTCTCTGGGAGGAGGGAGGCTGGCATGTTTCTGTGTGGTTATGCTGGCACAGAGCCTGGCTTGCTTGCTTGAGACAGGATCTGGAACAGCCCCAGAGAGTATCCCAGCAGGGGGGCTTGCTTCCCAGGCCCTGCTCTGTGGGACCACTTGGAAGCAGGTAGCATCCAGATGCTCCTGGGGAAGGACAAAGGCATTAGTTGGCTGGTGGGCAGAGAGGAGAGGCTGCTGCTGGCACTGTGGGACCTGGGCAATGTCTGGCACACACCAGTGGAAGGGCCAGCAAGGATGTGGAGGTCTGAGTGCCCATGGGGATGTGAGAGGAGCTTCTCTAGCGCACTGCTGTGTCTTTGCTTGTGGGAGCAGCGCTGGGATCCTCAGCACAGACAGCACTGTGGGCCTGGGAGCTGCATTCGCATTGCCTGCAGTCTGAATAGCCCCGAAAGGTGAAATCCATCTCAGACATCACTGCAATGGCTGTTAAACAGCCCTGTGCTTTCTGGCTCTGAACTGTGTGTGAACCTGCATGTGCAGCATCCTTCCTAGTCACTGGAGATGAGGCAGTGACAAGAAAACCCTGCAGAGTCTAAGGGCTTGTGAAACGCAGTGTGAACTCACTGGGGTCCTTCTTCACATGATTTCACCATGTCCACATTAGGCCCCGAGCCACGCAGGCTGCTTTTAACTCAAGGAAAGACTGCATAGAGTGTCTCCCCGGCCAGAGGAGATGCTGTGCGGGCAGCAGGAAGGGGTGTGAGGGGGGACATACACCAGTGAGAGCTCTCCTCCATCCCTATGCAACACTGGAGGGTGTTCTCCAGCAGCCGGTGGCTTATGTGACACACCTCAGAGCTTGTTTTTGGGAACATGTTTGTAGCTCCTGAGAATGGAACATACGTAAGGGGGCTTTGGGCTGGGCTTTCTGATGAACACATCTCTTTTGAAAGCTTAAGCCAGGTTTGTCTGCCTTGGCCATGCAATGTTCCCTTCCCACGGTGCTGGGGTAATGGCAGGGCTCATGCACAGCCCAGTGCAGCCAGGGGCTGATTCACCAGCCTGTGACACTGTGCTGGGAACCTGATTTTCCACAGGCAAGTCAAGGCACAGGAGCCTTCCTTCTCCCAGGGCTTCTGCAAATGAACTTCCCTTCCCTGCGAGCAGACGCTGAGCCCTGCAATTTGTGTGTGAAGGAAGAACCCGGCCCTTTTGTTCTCCAGTTTCATACAACCCACAGGAGCTGCTGCTGCCAAGTGCTGTGTGTGGGACAGGGAAGGGGAAGGCAGGGGCTGAGCCTGCCAGGATGGGGCTCACCCACAGCAGCTCTGGCTCACTGCTGGTGGGAAAAGGCCCTGGGCAAGGCAGAAATCAGCAAGAGGGGAGCTGCTGGCGAGGGGAAAGTTCATGTCATGGCCAGGGAAGGCTGCAGGGGCTCTCTGCGGCTGATGTGTGTTATTTGAGGGATGCTGCTGTGCTTCCATAGGTGGGACTGTAGCTCCCATGGACAGGGGGCTGTTGCCTTAGGGAGGATGGAGCATAGGGTGCCTGGGGGAAGCCCTATGCAGTTGTTCTTGGTGGCAGGAGAGCTTGCTCCAATGTGCTAGAGCTGAGGAGCAGCAGGAGCAGGCACCACAGGACCCCTCCACATGCAGCCTTGCAGCATCTGTATGACCTGAAGTGTTGAGGCCAGGTTGGACACAGGGACTTGGCACAACCTGCTCTAGTGGAAGGTGTCCCTGCTGGTTGGACCTGGATGAGCTTTAAGCTCCTTTCCAACCCAAACCATTCCATGATTTCTTACAGCAAAAGGGGAGAACAAGTCACAGAGCATTGCCTGGGCTCTCCCTCCCAAGGTCAGCGTTCCTGCACTGCTCAGCCCATAAATCACTTTGGTGCAGGAGAAATAGCAGAGCAGGCTGCGTGTGCCCACAGGCTGCTGCCGGGGCAGCTGGCCAGCATGAACCACAGCGCCTGGTCGAGCTCCACATTTCCCTCATGGCAAAGCTGTCACGTCGTCAGCCACATTCCCCAGAGCCTGTAAGCTTTGCAGCGAGGGCATGAGGAGGAGTTTCTCCTTAGACACCTTGTTTTGCAGCCTGTAAACTCAGGCAAATGAATCCCAAATGACTGCACCTCTTGAGAGGACCTTGAGCTAAAGGCGAGGGCTTTGCTCCTGCTTTTGGTGCTGCTGCCAGGCATGTGGGAGAGTGGTCTGAAGTGGGAACTTTGTTTCCTGAGCACTCCCCAGACCCTGTGTTTGCCATCCCAGCCAGGAGCTGCTCCCAGGGCCATTGGCACCAGCTACCCTTGCCTGGTGTTCCGTGCCCACAGTCAGGGTCAGGTGACGTCCAGGGGAGGTGAACAGGGGCTTAAGGAGCAAAGAAACGATGTGTCACTTGGTTTCCCCTTGCTTAGACAATGAGAGAGTTGAGGGGTAAAGCAATGAGCTCCTCTGTGAGGTGGTTCCAGTGCAAAATCTGCTCCAGCTGCTCTCCCAGGACTGTTCTGGTTTCATTTCCCTAAGGAAAATTCAGCTTGGGGAGCCCCAAAGAAAGAGGACACCCTTGGCCCTTCTGCCAGGTTGCCCTTCATAGGGAATTAAGCTGTCAGCAGTGACACCTAAAGGACTCCCGGCGGCAGCAGGCAGCACAGCAGAAGTCTGGAACAGGCAGTCCTGTTCCTACCAGTCCCACAGAGATCATCGGAGAGCTGGGCCTGGCACAGCAGCAGATATGGGGATGACCATGGGACACCGGGTGATGGCAGAGAGGACAGTGGTGGATGTGCATGCAAAGGTGCTATTGCACTTAGGAGCAATAGCAGATGGCATCTTCTCACTCCAGTTTTGCCAGTGACAGGCTGCTTTTTTCCCTTGCCCTGCTATTAGGAACAGGGATGCAAGTGCAGAGCCCACTGCGATCACAGGAGGGGCATTCACAACTGTGCCCTCCAGCACAAGAGTTCACGTTTCACCAGCTGGCATTTACATACACCCCTGTCTTTGTAAGGCTTTGCAGGGTATGGATTGTGGGCATTCCGGTTTGCAAGGCTGGAAGTCCCATTCCAGCACCTAAACCCTCATTCAGGACCATGTTTGCAGAGTGAAGTCTGTCGTTAAACTATGGGAAGCTGTTGAAAACAGGACTACAAGGGAAGGAATGTTTTTCTTAGCTCATAAGAGACTTTGTAAGGACAGAGCTTACAGAAGTGGCATGTGCAGCCACTTGTGCCGGGGATTCACTTCCTCCTGCTCCCCAATAAGATGGAAAAGCTTTGCAGGAGGCTCCTTTTCCCTCATGGAAAAGCCCTGTGGAAGTGGCGGTTTGCCAGCCAGGTGCCTGCAGAGGCTCCAGCCCTGACGCAGGCACGTTACCCTCCCTGCTGTACAGCATGGGCTGTGATGTGCTCAGCTCTGCCCTCCTGAGCCTGTTCATCTCTCCAACAGGGTGAGCTGCCACTCAACGCCATCCAAGTGCTTTTTGAAGAGAATGAGAAAACCTCCTTTCTAATAGAAGGTGTGTGCTGAGGGGTGTGCTGGGCTGGGCTGGTTTTGCTAAGGAGCTGTGGCCATCCCCTGGGTCAGCAGCCAAGCTCTGTGAACTGAACTCTGAAATCTGGGACCATCTGTGCCCTGGCTTTGCTGGCAGGGAGAGGCTGTGAGGTCCCTCATCTAGGTCTGGGCTGTGGTTGCTCTGTCCCCCATTCAGCCAGGTGGAAAAGGTCAGCACTGGAGATGGAGCATTCCCATCGTCCATGCACCGGGTCTCCAGATCCCGGGAGAATGTGAGGAGGGACAGAGCAAGCAGATTCCCATGGGTTTCTGATCAAGCCCAATAAGAGCAGTGAGTGATGTTTCCACAGGCCGACTGATCAACTCGATCCGGGTGACCTGCCGCAGCTATGAGGATTACCAGGAGTGGCTCTACTGCCTCAAAACAGCCCAGTTCCGGAATGCTGACTCTTCCCTTTCCGGATCAGAGAGTTTCCCGGGATCAAAGCTGCCTCATCCCGGCCAGGTAACATGCTGTGGGGTTGTGTGCGCTAATAAATATATGTCTCCCAGCTATCCTGTCTGTCCTGTCTCTGGCCACAAGTGAGTACTCTGGTGGCACAGCAGACTTTGCTTCAAGTCCCCTGCTTGAAGGCTGTCAGGAAGCTGCAGATCCCTGCAAATTATTTG
Organism: Nestor notabilis; assembly: GCF_000696875.1. Lineage (NCBI taxonomy): Eukaryota > Metazoa > Chordata > Aves > Psittaciformes > Psittacidae > Nestor > Nestor notabilis. The sequence goes on from NW_009919000.1 coordinate 42,554, forward strand.
GAAGCCCTATATTACATTATATAGGCATATATTGTATTAAAATCCTTCAAAACCAGGATAATTGAGTGCCTGTGGAAGGCACATCCCTTGGGAAAAGGCTATTTCTGAGTCTGTGGCTGGTGTTCCCCATACTGCTGAAGTCCTCCCTTCCATTGGAGGTCCTTCCTGACTCTGTCCTGCATCCCCTGAGCTGCCAGTAGGCTTCATCCTACTGCCTTCAGCCTGGCCATAGGTTGTCACAGTGCTGTGTGGTGGGAGATGGGGCTGGGGAGGGATGTGCCTGTGTCCAGAGGGTTGTTCCTGCATGTTCTTCTTCTCCCCCATCTAGTTTGCTGGCAGTGGGAGAGAGTCCCTCACTTCTGATGGCCGCACCAACTCCTGGGCGTCAGGAGGGAGAGTGGCCACCTTAACACACCTCTCCCAGAACAGTGGCTCTCTCCCCGATGGACAGTCCTTCGTGCTTATGCCTGAGAGCAGAGTGCTTGAGGATCCCCTTTCCCATGGCTATTCCCAGCCTCTCCATGTAAGTGAACCCCCAAAAGCATTGGATGTGTGTGGGGACAGGCACTGCCTTTGAGCAGAGTGTCTATCCATGAGCTAGGTGGTCAGTGTTTGCTATGCAGTGGGGCAAATCCATGCCTGGAGCCTGTAGTTGTCCTGGCTTAGCTATGTTACTGCTGATAAGGGAAAAGTCTGCGAGGAATCCCATCCCAAAACTCTGCTCTGCGTTAGGGTTGTGGGTACAGATTGCAAAAGGGCAAACGGGGCTGTCCAGAGGTCAGGAAACCTAAAGTAAAAGCCTGTGGGTGGAGGTGATGGTGTCAGAGCCTTTGTTCTGGTCCTGTGCAGCATACATGTATGCAGGGGCATGCATGGGGAGGAGCACATGGGGCGCAGGCACGGCTGCAGGACCATGCATGAGTGCAGCATGATGCCACAGCAGCAGCCTTAGCAGGGCAGTGCCTTGCACTGGTTGCAGGCAGGTCTGTGTACCCAGGACTGGCTTGAGAAGAGCCATCTCCAGGCTCTGTCTTATTTCAGTGCCTGGCACAGGACCTGCGGAGAGGAGGCAGCGCCAGGAAGTCCAAGGGCAAATGTGGACCCTGTGGCCAGCAACTGCCCAGCCAGGACATGGAGAGGAACATCTGCAGCCTCATTCCTGAGAACCCCAACGGCGAGCTCCTGTCCTTGGTGTACAACGAGCCGTACTCCGCACAGAACTTGCAGCATCACCCCGCAGCTCCCCTGCCACACCTGGACCTCAGCAATGTAAGGGGGCTGCGATAGGGAATCCTACAATGGTTTGGGTTTGAAGGGACCTTAAAGGTCATCTAGTTCCGATCCCCTGCCACAGAGATACCTTCTACAAACCAGGTTGGTCCAAGCCCCAGGTTGGACATGGTGGGGCTGGGAAGGGTCAAGCAGCAGAGGAGCTGGTGCATGGGTTGCACTTTCTTTACAGTGCTGCTTGCAGGGAGAGCTGACCTGGAAGGTGTGAAACCCAGTTCCATTTGAAAATGGTCCATGGGAAGTGAGGTTAAACATGAGAAACAGAGCAACACCTTGAAGCCCTGAGATGCTGGGCACTCATTCCTGAGCCAACACAAGCTTTCCAATGTGTGTCCATTATTGGTATCGTGTGTGATGCCGTGTGAGTGTGCATCTGCCTTGCACCCAGGGAAGTCCCCTTGTCAGCACAGATGGCCACAGTTGGGAGCCAGCCCTGTCATCCCTCATGACTGAGCAGCATTTGGGACTTTAGCTGCAAGGAGATTCCCCACTCTGATCCCTTCTGGGGATGAATTCCAAGTAGGGAACCGCATGTCATGTTTCTGTTTCAATTCTTGCCTTCTAGCTGAACAGATGGAGCTTGGTGGGAAGTCAGCCCTCAACAGCTTCCAGCTCCTTGGAGAAGCCAGCCATGCCCCGCTCCCCCTTGTACACAGACCCCTATACCCCCAGTTCCTCTGGTGCTCGCAGCGTGGCAGGATCCAGCTTCCTGGAGGAGGTAAAGAGGCACCCAGCGTGTCTGCTGCTGGTTATGGTCTTGACTCAGCACACAGGCTTCTGGCTCCAGAACTCACGCCTCAGGCCATTTCTTTTCCTGCTGTCTGCCTGAGCCTGAGCAGGATACGGAAGCTGTGTTTTGGGGTGGGGCAGGTTCTCTGTTTTGTCAATCCAGGACAGAGTCAGAGGGGAACAGGTTTCCCCTGTCTTATCACTGGATACTCACGACAATCCCAGGAAGAGCCAGAAACCACAAAACAAAGGCAGAGACTGAGATGTGATCATCCAGTCTACAGAAACTAGAGATGAGTCAGACACAGAGACCCCTTTATCCACCCCAAAAAACTCCAGCTGTGATAAGTGTCTGTTAAAGGCTACATTTCTAGTTTTACTCCCCTCTCAGGGACATGAGTCTCTGTCCTTCATCCCTTGAGCTACCAGTAGTCTTCCTCCTTGTGCCTTCACACCTGGCCAGCTTCCACCACCTCTGTGGGTCACTGCGAGGGTCCTGCAGCCAATTCTTCCTTTCCCATCTAAGGCTTTCAAGATTGGAATGTAGTAGAATTTGTAAGGTAGGCAGAAAACCTGGCTTTGCCAAGTCTGTTCAGGGCAGGGCTGGCTTACAGGTGGGAAGCAGCAGGTCAGTGCTGCCCAACTGTCCATAGCAAGCATCAAATGTGGAGCGTTTTGGTTCAGTTCCTGCAGTGTCCTGGACAGACGGGCTCAGCACAAGTGAATGCCTGCAGAGACCATCTCTCTCTGCAGAAGAGGAGCTGCCAGCCCCTGCCCAGTCACTGCAGAGAGGTGCCTGTGGCTCCAGGTTACAGCTCCTCATGCCGCCTCCAACTGCAGCCTCCTGATGCTTCTTACCTTGAAGAGGTGAGTTTGTAAATGCAGTCTGAGTGCCCCACACTGCAGGCTGCAGGGGAATACACAGGGGTGCAGGGCTTCCTGCCTTTCTCCAGGCTGGAACAGTGGTCAGTCACTGCAGGGCTCTGAGCTTTTTGCTCTTTGTATCTTGGGGAGCAGGGATGGGGAACCATCCGAGGCCTGATTCCCTGGTGTGTGGTTATCCCAGGACTGCAGTGCTAAGTCATCCTCATCAGTGCTTCTCTTTCATTTCAGATCTCTTCTCTGCAAGAGGAACATCTGGGTCCTTCATTGCAGCTAACAGGTGAGACTCTTGGGAGGCCCATTGGGTGCTGCAGCCCACCCTGCCTCGCCGATGTCTGTCTCCGTAAGGATCATTCAAAGCAGGGCTGATAGGGAGCACAGGGACTCATGAGTGCCCACCCTTCCTCCTGGTTCCTTATGGTTCCTCATGGTGGGACTGAGTCTGTCACCCTGCCCCCTGCCTGTGTCTGTCTGAGGCAGTGATCTTGGCTTCTGCTCACTGCCTACCAGCTCCAGTCATCTGGGGGCTTGTGGTTTGTTCTGTGGCACACTTCAGAGAGTCATCCCAGCCTGGTTTGGGTTGGAAGGGAGCTTAAAGCTCTTCCAGTTCCAACCCCCCGCCACGGGCAGGGACACCTTCCACTAGAGCAGGTTGCTCCAAGCCCCTGTGTCCAACCCAGCCTTGAACACTGCCAGGAACGGGGCAGCTCCCTCAGCCAGTCTCCAGAGCAGAGGTGCCCTCAGAGCATCTCCATGGCCTCCTCTGGACTCGCTCCAACAGCTCCACATCCCTCTTGTGTTGTTGCCCCAGAGCTGGGTGCACACTGTAAGTCTCCCCAGAGCAGAGTAGGGTTGCACAGACACTTCCACTACTTTGCCCACATCTGGTTGCATCTGCACTGTGATTTTGCTGACCCTCGTGTGTCCTCTCTGCTGGCAGAGGAGCAGGCAGCTACTGGGTTGCTTATGAGCTCTCTGAGTGCTTTTCTCTGTTTTGTTGCAGAGAGGGATGCTGGCACCTATGACCTGCCAGAGACCAGCTTCCCACACAGCAACTCCTCAGCCTACCACGACTACGCCGAGCTCCAGAGCTTCCAGAGTGACTTCAGCTATGACAACCTGTGGGAAGCTGAGGAGAAGGAGCTGGACACCCCTCACACCTCCCCAGCTCCCAGCCAGCAGTTTTACCAGGCCTGAGGGAAAGCTTCCACAACCAGGCATAGAAAAGCCCCCGGGCTCTTTTCTCACTGGGTTTTCCTCCAGGGTGAGGAGCTTGGGGTGTACAAAGCAAAGGGAAGGGCCCTGCTGGTTCCCATGTCCTGGCAGGTCCAGAGCTCAAGCTTCTCTGAATCTGAGGATGGGGCAAAGCACAAAAGCATCATCCTCTGCAGTGTGTGTGCTAAAGGGTATGCTCTGTGGCTGCTCCAGCTTAGGGAGCTCTGGCTAGGAAACAGCTTTGTCCCCTTGAAAATGAAAGGAAGAACAAAAAGCTGGTCAGGTTCCCTTAGATACAAAGGTGTTCATGTAGAGCAGTCACTCCAAGGCCAAAGAAGAGGGCTGGCTAGTGGCTGGGTTAGTTTGATCTTTATTACCAGTGACCTCAGGCCGGTCACTTTGAGGATCCATTGATCCCTGAGAATAGCTGTTAAACCAACCCTTCCTCCACTGAGCTCTGAAGTCTTCGAAGATGCATAAGACATGCCCCATCAGGGTATATAAGGTTGGTAGCAATAGCTGTGCTCATAGGATTGTCTTCCTGCAAGGTCAGAGTTAACTGGCAAGAGATGGAGAAGGGAAATCCAGACCTGGGCAGAATGGGACTTCCTTTCCACTTCATGCAGAAAGTTCTTTCCTGCCAGTGCTGGCTCCAGACCATGGTGGTGACCTGCAATATTACGAGGTGGAATCAAGAACTGTGCTGCCAAGTGGCTTATGTGGATAAGGATGCCCTGGATTCCTCTTATGGGATGGCATCCTTTCCTCCCACCCCTCTGCACATCGCTGGGCTCGCACTAAATGCTGCCTATGAGCATCTAGGGAGAAAGGGAAGGAGGAAAATTCACTACAGCCATAACTCTCCAGTGATCTGAGCAATGCCACTGTGGCTGTAACCTCCTTCTTCCCCCTTCCAGAGCAGCGGCAGGACCAGGACACAAACAACAGGGGACAGAGTCTCAGTGCTATCATTTTCCAGCCTCTTAGGCCAGATCCTTTAACACATAAAAGGTCAGCAGCAAATCCCAATGTTTTTACCTGAGGCTCCAAATTCTTAACCTTTGTTCCCTAAAGAGGCTGCAAACCAAACAGATTACCAAAACCTCTGGTTTTGTTCTTGCACTGGTGCAAGCAAAACAATCCAGGAGCTCTTTGTACTTGAATATCTATGTATTACATTATACTTCTCTTCAGAAGGTACCCAACAAAGTTTACATGCAAGGTTTGAGTGGATTATATGTATTTAACGTGTAAATGTGGCCTAGTTGAAGATGTATTTAATAATTGTCTAGCTGTGGATGACGTTCAGTCCTGTAGAATGGGCGGCTGTCTGCACGTTCGTGTGTGTGTTGGTTTGGGTCTTCTAGCTGTTTTGTTTCAGGTTTGCTTTCGTATTGGGAAGTTTTGTATCTAATAACCCCCAAAAGATCTATTTATTCAGGACAGAACAGCACGAGGGATCATCAAAAGCACATAGAATGCTGGGAGGCAGCAGTGCTCATGAGCTCCTATGAACACATTGGCTTTGAAGATGGTCACCATGATCTTAATTGGGTTTCTGCAACGTATCAAAAGGGGAAAGCCCCTCCCAATTGATGTGATAGTTCCCTGGTGGGTTTCTGTGGGACTGGACAATTGCAATACACATTCTTCTGGAATACTTTGCTTCCCTCTTTCTTTGCCATCATCTGGTTTAATGGAGGTGGTTCTTTGTCTGTTCCAAAGCCCTTCACCCCTTGAGGACTCCGGGGCCCTGTGTCCGAGGAGGATGATTGTCTCTGGCTCGGGCCAGGCACTTGTAAACACCTTATCCTGGAGCAAAGTCTCCCCGGTGTTTGTCAGGCAATGAGACCTGCCTGGAGGTCTAATGCTAAAGCCACTTGGACTTTGCTTCAGCCCTGGGTTCTGGGGTGCTCTGTAAAACCCACTGGTGACTCCAAGTCTACCCGGGTGTGAACACTTGCAGAGCCGGCGACTCCAGCCCTGCCCTGGGCAGCCTGTTCCAATGCCTGAGCACCCTCTGGGCAAGGAATTGTTCCTCAGCTCCACCTAAACCTGCCCTGGGGCAGCTTGAGGCCGTTTCCTCTTGTCCCATCCCTTGTTCCTTGGGAGCAGAGACCAGCCCCCTCCTGGCTCCATCCTCCTGTCAGGCAGTTGGAGAGAGCCATAAGGTCCCCCCCACTCTCCCTGACCCAAGCATGGCGGCCGAGCCCTGGCTCTGAGCAGACACCACCTCATGGCCGCCGGGGCGGCTGCTCTGTGCCCGTGGCAGCGCTGAGGCAGCTCCCCTCAGAGGAGGAGGCGGGAAACGCTGCGAAGGAGGAGGGGTAGCGGCTCCCTCA
>NW_009919000.1:49042-61649 GCF_000696875.1 Nestor notabilis
AGGGCGTTCCCGCCGCAGAGGGTGGCAGGAAGAAGGCTCATGGGGGACCTTATCGCTCTCTACAAGGGCTCTGGTCAGAGCACCAGGTCCTGGCTGCCTGCGCGGAGTTATTCCAAAGGGGAGACCAGTGAGGAACTGGATATGGCCCTCAGCAAGTTCAGTGCTCTCCGAGGTGCGGGAGCAGCAGGGCTCGCCCTCCGAGCACACTGCTCTGTGCATGACCCACAGCGACCCATAGTGACCCACAGCGACCCACAGCGACCCATAGTGACCCACAACAGCGGCTGCAGGAAGGCTCTTAGCACTTGGAGAGATGGGGGGTGTTTGTATTGCACCCAGAGGGGCTCAAGGAACACGATAACCAGGCAAGAGGTAGATGTGTTGGCCGCAGAAGTATTTCAAAGGCTCTGAGAAGACATTATAGCAGCCTTCCAGTACCTAAAGGAACCTGTAAGGAATCTGGAGAGGGACTTTTGACAAGGGCATGTAGTGACAGGGTCAAGGGGATGGGGAAAAAAAAATCCCTCAGTGCAAGCGCTGACGGTGCCTGTGCTAAGGGCGCGCTCACATTCCATCCCGAAACGCTATGTTCCGTGCTGGGCAGCAGCTGGAAGCAGCTACACTCAGCCCCACAAGTACGGCACAGACACACGAACACAGGGATGGAGTTCAGGACCCGAAATAGGAGCCAAACAGACCATGGCAGCTGCACACAAAGGCGTGCTGGAAGCATGAGAAACGAGCAGTCTGCGTGTTGAAAGGGCAGCATCAAAACAGAGACAAATTTAGCCCAGATGTAGCCAGGGAGGAGGAAAGTTGCCAATCTGGGAGCAGGAGTAAAATTGCTTTATAAGCTGTGTCGTGTCTCTGTGGTGTTTTGAAACCAGGATGTGGTGCACATGTATGTAACTGCCACTGGTCGATGGGATCACACGCTGAAGCTTGGGAGAGCTGCTCATCATGGGACAGATCAGAGAATCGTATCAGAGAATCCCAGCCTGGTTTGGGTTGAAGGGACCTTAAAGATTACCTAGTCCCAACCCCCTGCCACGGGCAGGGACAACTTCCACTAGAGCAGGTTGCTCCAAGCCCCTGTGTCCAACCTGGCAGTGCCGGGGAGGGGGCAGCCACAGCTTCTCTGTGCACCCTGTGCCAGCGCCTCAGCACCCTCACAGGGAAGAGCTTCTGCCTCAGAGCTCATCTCAATCTCTCTGGCAGGTTCAAGCCATTCCCCTTGTCCTGTCCCTACAGGCCCTTGTCCAAAGCCCCTCTCCAGGTTTCCTGGAGCCCCTTTAGGCACTGGAAGACTGTTATAAGAACTCCCTTAAGCCTTCTCCAGGCTGAAGAAGCACTTCCCATAGAAGCATTTCTTCCTGCTCTCCCTCTATCCCTACTTTAGAGGGTCTGCTAGAATGGTATAACTAATGAAAAGCAATTTATGTGTGTGCACGAGCCCTATACCATTTCCAAGCCAGCCCCCATAAGCATCAGAGTGGTCAAGACCCACTTCTAGGCTCTGTCCATGGACATCTGCCTTATGACCATGAAAACTCCCAGTTTTGTGCTTTTCCTCCAAGAGGATTTAAAATAGAGGCTTCACTTAAAGTGGCACTAGACGTCCCAGTGCAGGCTGCATTAAAACGGGAATGGTAGTACCTGTAAACACACAAAACACCTCTCATCTCCCCCAAAACATATTCATCCTTCGCAGCCTGGCTGTGGCAGAAGTACAGTCTGAACCAGGTCACCCCTAAAGTGCAGGCTCAGTGCTCTGGAGCTGCCAGCAAGCCTGTACACATCCCGCTGCTCAGCTCAGTCACAGGATAGCTGCATCTTTATTCACAGAGGCAGATGAAAGGCATGAGATGATACAAGCAGCCAGCAATTCACTCGCTGACAAATGATCTCTCCACCCTTTCACTCCCTCCAAGTGCTCAAATCAGGTCCCCCCCTCCTGAAACCATAGCTGGAAAAGCAGAGCAATCATCAAAACACCGTGGGCTGCTGTATTACTCTCTGCTTTCTGAATTCCAAGCCACAATTTCAAAGGATAAACCTTTGCTCAAAGTATAAACAGCAGATAGGTGTATTTAAAGAAAGAAAGCAGAGCCTGTGACCTGCTCCTTTGGCCTCGGGGCTTGGAGAAAAGACCGTATGTAGTTGCCACAGAGCAGCCCACCCGGCCAGCTCTTGCTTATTGCTGTGCTGGATCTTCTAGTTGTATTTACAAAGACACTTGAAGTTTGGGAATTCCTTGGTGAGCATTTGGTATGAACGTGTCTCGTCCTGTCGGCTCGCTGTATGGGAAGGAGCTGCTGGGCAAACCTGCTCCCTGTTCCTGCTTGGAAACCCCAGCAGAGCCTATGGTCCACTGAGGATGTGCAGGATTTGCTCTAGTCTGTGATGAGCAACTCCCTCACTGCCCTGTGGGTGGGGGAATCCACCAAAACATGTCATGCTCTCACAACCCAACTGGCATTTCTCAGTCCTAGCTGAGAGGGAGGTCGCTGCTCCTCTGCTCTGCCCTGTGCTGGCACTCCTGGGTCTGGCACAGCACCATAAGCCCTCTAGAATCACTCTGAAGTGTGGGGAGAAGATGGTTGTGACTCAGAAATAGCCACGGGATGCTTTGCTCTGGTTTTATTACAGACAGAAGGAGCTGCTCTGGCGAGAGCGATTCCTCCCGCAGAGCAGGGCTCCAGCAGCCGGGCGGCACATAGCATATCCCGAGATGAAATACGGAGGCAGATCTCGAGGGTGCACCTGCCTGACTTTTTCATCTGCTTGGCAAGGCAAGGTGTCAGATGTGGGAGCTACGTGCACGGCAAAGGAGCGGGGTGGGATGGCACAGGGCCCACCTCCAGCGCTGACGCTCTCTTTGGTGAAGGGAGAACAGCAAGGATGCACTGAAAAGGTCATTTCTATTGTGGTGGCTGCTGCTATTGCAAAAGATGGGGAGCTCCTGGCTCCTCCTTCCAGGGTGAGATACAGGCAGGATGACCTCGCCACAGAGGGAGAGCAGAGAGCTTAAAAGGTCAGAGAATAAACCAAGCATTGAAATTGCAGGCAAGTCCAAGCAGGTTTCCTTGAAGGACACTAGAGACACTGCTGCTTGGCTGAGCACAGTAGACACCCCAGAGCTCCAACTCCTGACACCAACCAGATCCTTCAACATTTCCTTTTGCTTCTGCAGTGAGCTGAAAACATCTATCTTCTGAAATATTTATCTCACCCGCTTCCTCCAGGAGAGATCAAAAGGAGTGTGAAATGCACCTCTAACCTGATGGATCATCTGGTACCTTCAGTAAGTGTTAGCAGGGGGAGGTGCCAAATCACATTTACTTCTCAAGCCTGAGCTGTGAAGGATGAGACACCAATTATCACAGAAAGGCAAAGGGCACTGGCTGGTAGAGGTGCCAGGCATCTCACATTGCCTACAGCATGATATGAGTACAGAACTCTCCTGGGAGAAACTTAGTGTGAGGTTTTGAGGTTTTGAACACCAGGATAGAGGCATTGAGAGGGTGAGACGTACCCTTGTGTCCCTGGAGTGGGAAAACAGGCGCTCGGTGACATTGTGCCTTTCCCAGCTCAAGGAGGTCAGGGACAACCTGAGCCTTTTCCCACCCCAAGTGCAGTGTTTTGGCTATGTGTGGCTCACCTAATGGGATACTGGGAGTGCAGAGCATTACCTACCATTCCCACTTCTTGCAACATCTAGGTCTGATCCCTTTCTGGATCATATCAGATATTGCTACTTGCACCCAAACCAGCTTTCCTGCAGCCTCCCATCAGTGCCATTCCTGTGCAGCTCAGGGAAACTGATGGTAGTCTCTGACTGCAGCCTGCCTGTCTGCAAGGAGCAGAACAAGCTGGTATCCTGCACAAACCATGCACAGAGCCTTCAAGCAACGGTGGCAGGAGAGGACACTGCTTTTGACAGCAGTGATTTAGCAGCTATACATTCACTGTGAAGCTCTCCAGCCCAGCCTCAACTCACTGAGCTTCCTCATTCCTCACAAGGTGCCCAAGAATTGAGCTGAACTAGCAGCTTTGGTTCGTGGGGAGCGGCTGAGAACAAAACCTCTTCCCAAGGGAAGATGAGGTCCCCAAAGCAAGGGCATGGCTTGGAAAAGATCCAGCTGACATGAGTACATGCAGACTCCCCACATCCCAGCACAGAGCCCTGCCCCAGCCCCTAGAGGGGTTAATGTCATCAGAAGTGTCTTCAACGTTATGGTTTCTGGCCAGAACCCCTCCCAGTTCCAGTGAAATCTTTAGGCCAGCTTTGCAATCGCTGAGACACTGAGACAGTCCAGAATAGCTTTTCCACCCATTAAATTCAGTGACTTTCAGGATAATCATTTCTCAGCTGCCAGCATTGTGCCTGGGTGTACTGTACATGTCTGGGAGGGAAATCAACTGTTCCTGCACCTGCAAAGTAAAGAGAAAACCTCATTTCCTCCAGATTTGTGTGACCAGGCTAGAAAACACAGAATCTGTCAGATTCAAACCAAGCCAGCAGTCAGCAGGGACCATTTGGGATTTAGCTCTGTCCTTACCCTGGGAACTTCACTCCGCAGGAGGACCTAGGCAGGAAGAGCCCCCTGAGAGAGGAGCTGGCAGTCCCAGAGCCCCCTTCCCTGTCTGCTGCCCTCCTCTGACCTTTCCCTGCTTTGGGACAGTCTCCCAGGAAAACCCAGCCTAATGGAACTGCCTGATTCCTCCAGCTGTTCCCCCGTTTCCCACCCGTCATGCCAAGGCTGCTGTATTTCCACCTGCCACTGAGAACGTGGGGAGTGCTTAATGGATTATGGCTGGATAAACAGGAAAACTGAGCATATGTGAGTGCTTCAGCCTCCCCTGTGCCTGCTCCTGCTCAGAGTGAGCTTTGCTTGGCCTGAGGCTGCAGTGCCAGGCGTTCTGGGATGCAGCTCATGGAGCGCTCGGCTGCATCCTGGGGGATTGGGGAGGGCAGAGGCGATGAGCATCAATGGACCGAATGCAGGAGCTGCTGCTGTGCATTGACTTGTGCTCACTGATGTGTTCAGGGAGCCCCAGAGGAGCTGGCAAGAGCTGGTCTCTGCTCGAGTCCTGAGTGCTTTTGAGATAGGAGAGAGAGAAAAGCTCTCTGGAGCAGGCTGGTAGTGACATGCAACAGCCAGGATGTGTCTTAGAGGGGCAGGCATGGGGACGGAGCCAGAGAGGAGGAGAAGCAGCCCATGCCCCTGCATACCCTCAGCCAGCACAACTCCTACATTTTTGTATCAATGCCACATAACGGATTGATTTCTTGTTCTTTAAAACTCAGCCCTCATTCAGCAGTTTCACACACAAACAATATAGACACAGGAATGCACACAAAAGTATTAAATGAGATAGATCTTTATTAGAAGCTTCCAGCATATTTTGTCTGTTCTCCTTCTCCACCAAACTCCTTTTACTGGCTATACAGCTACTATAGTCCATATACATCTATATACTATAGTCCATATACATATATAGTCCATGTACATCTCTCTCTTACTATTTACTGCTACATATCTTGCTGTACAATTGTACAGTGTGCTCTCTTATCAGCAATAATACATCATCTTCAATACAGCCCTACACACATTAAAATTGCATGGCACTCTGCATTGCAAGGAAAGAGCTAAACCTCTCCTCTCTGGCTTCATAAGACAAACATTGCCACAGTGCTCCTACAAAGCTCATAGGCAGATCCACATGGGTATTCCAGGCAGACTTCCCCCAATATCTTTGTGGATCTGGTCCCTAAGTGCTTAACAAATCTCACATTCACGCTATTATCAGACTTGGGAGTGAAGAAAACCCATCACGAATAATGCCCTTGAGTGTTCAGGAAGGCACTAGAGACAGGGCAGAAACTGAACCATTTCTTTTTCACTTTTCACCCCATCATCCATACTGGATCCATTCCAGCCCTCTCCAGTCCCGCAGGGCTACCCATTCAGCCATGGCACCTCCTCATCTGCCATCTCATCCCAGCTAACTTTAGCATGGGAGGCAGTGGAGGGACCAAATCATGTGTTTAGACCCTTCATCTGGTGATTGTCAGAGCCAAACATATGCACATACCTTTTCCTCCTCTCCAACATGTTCCTGTCCTTAAGAGGGCTCTTTTCTGATGCTTCCCTGAGCTCAGCCCCTTTCCTTGCTGCCCCTGCAGCCCCTTTCCATCCTGCACAGCTCCTATACAGCTCTTCTCAGCCACCCCTTGCCCTGGCACTGGCTGCCCGTCCTCTGCTTACAACAGTGAGATGTGTCCTTGCAGCGAGTGCTCCTCACCCACAGGGACAAACACCACATCCATGGCTCTGGCTCAGCAACATGCAACAGAAACCTTATCTCAGCCTCCTGAACTGTTAGACTGAGCATGACTCCTTTGAGTGAAATCCAAGAGGATGAGTCCTCCTGCCCTGAGCCAAACCGGTCATGGGAGACCTGGTCCTTGCCAAGTGAGTGGCCTCTCCGTCCCCCTTTAGCTGCTTCCCAGCTACCCGCACACATCCAGCACATGCTTAGCAAAGCACCGTGTTTGCACAGAGACAGCTCTTCCCCAAAGCTCTCTCCTCTCCTCCTTCACAGATAACCCAGCTCTTTCATAGGAACAAAGCACTTTCCTGGTTTCTTTTATTCCGCCACCTTGGTGCCTTTGTTTGCCACCAGGTGACTTCAGCAGGGAGGACGGACAAGCAGCGCCCTGGAACAGACACTGTGACTACTCCTAGGAGACAGCACAAGTATGCAAAAAGTGTGCAAAGAAAGACCAGAGCAGCCCACACCAGGCTCCTCTTCTGTCCAATACAGGTACAAACTGCCTACCGTAGTGTCAGTGACTGTCACCGGAAGGATCCTGCTTCCTGTGACATCCTGTCCCCTTTAGGGATGGGTCCAGAGAAGTCTTGGTGCCGGGATCCAGGCTTTTCACACTTGCCCAAGAACAAAGTCCCCAGCTTCTGCCTCCAAACGTCCTCGCCTGTCCTCAGGAAGCACCGCTGGTGTGCACTGAGACTAGGTCCGGGGATGTCCTTCTCTGACCTGCCTTCGGAAGTAGCGGATGGCAGAAAGGGTGCCAAAAGTTGCCAGGAACACTGGAAAAGAGCCCAACACATTTCCAGAGTGAGGCTGGGTGCTCCTTCCCAACCTGAAGATCTTTTTCCAACCTTGAACATCACAAGCCATGTGGCTCACTCTGGTCTGTAGGACCTAGAGTCCCCTCCTGCCTTTCCTTTCCCCACCGCATTGTACCTGTTCCCAGTGTGTTCAGTCCTGGGCTGCCCATAGCCTGGCCGACAACATCTGATCCTATGTTTAGGCACACAGATCACACCACCGTTTCACAAGAAACTGCTGGTTTTAAAGGAAACACAACAGAGACTTCATGTGTATGATAGTGATGGGTGGTGGTTACATATACAGGTTCATGTGGAAATCTAATGGATCTAATCTCAGATAAGTAGGAAATCTCACCAGTGATTCAGGTTAATTTCTCAATTTTCTACTTCTGTTTGGACTTCCTGGTTTAAATTCTGACTTGATTTTGATTTTTGAGACATTGAACAGGCAAATTCAACTTGTTAGAACCCAAAATGTCACAAGAGAAGTGTGAGCCAGGATGTCACCTCCTTCCCAGGGTGCTTACTGCATGCTGGGTTATGCAATCCCAAGGGCACGAGGCCCATATCCCGTTTTTTGCACCCTCTCTGAGACCACGTCTTAGTCTAATACTAAGAAGGCAAGGAAGAGCAGGCCAAAAGCTCCTTGTGATGACTGCACTGAGCAACCTTAGCTAATAAGCTATTCTCAGCTCAGGGTGTCAGCTTCCTGTGTGACCTTAGTGGGGAACATTCCTGCCCCGGACAAGCAGCAGGAAGCCCTGGTCCCAGCACAAGACCCCATGGTAGGGGGTCTCTGGAGCCCACAACCTGAACCCAGCACCAGGGCAGGGTTGCTGTGCTCACTGTCCCATCCAGTTACCCTCACTCCTTGGGCCCCAGCTCAGCTAAGTGTTGCCCAAGCTTCCTCTGTCCCCACCAGTTATTCAAATGCTGTGGTTGGAAAGGAGAGGAACTGACAAAGCTCCTGCAGGACTCAGTGCACCAGGATAATACTTCAGCTACGCGGTATTTAGAGAAAAGATTATACATTTTCAGCACTTTAGAATAACATGGGCATTTGTTCCAGCTGAGATGAAGGAGTCTAAACCTGCATACTCAAGGCCCTGATTGAGCTTCTAGCCAGCGTGAATCCTAAAGAAGCCTCTCTTGCTCTGATACACTGGTACTGGTCTCTGTCAGAGGCTGGATGGAGCAGGGCTAAAGCTAGGAACACAGACTTGTCCTAAAGTTAAGTTCAAGTCAGCAGTCACTTTGTGTGGGGAAAGGACAACAGGAATAAGTGCTGAAAGAGGAAAGATTGAGATGAGATCTTAGGCAGAAGTTCTCCCCTGTGTGGGTGCCTAGAGAAGTGGTTCTATAAATCAGGATTGCCATTTCCATAGGAAATAAAAGGTATTAGAAACTAACGGGATGCTTTGGAAAAGCAGGAGAACGACTGCATTTTCCCACAGGCAGTGGTAGGTGTGTTAGTATCCCTGCCTTTCTCATTGCCATGTCTTCCATGAGGTCCTTCCCACCCCTCTCCCTCCAGGCTGGACACCATACGTACTGGTCTTCCAGGCATCCGGAGCCTGCAGGTCGGAGGTCTTCACTGCCCATGATGCAAAGGCACAGAAGACAAGGCACATGTCTTTGTGAGTCAGCGCCAGCGGTACCTCGGGGCTCCCTGTGAGGAGAAGAGCAAGAGGTTTGGGGTTTCAACCACCTCCTCTGCCACAGCAGGCTCTGGTCCCTCTGGGGCAATGAGTCCCTTGTACTCCCCCAGAAATACATCTTTGTCACACATTTTCCCTCCCAGAAGACCCTTTTTTCACCACTGGTCAAGTCAAACATGTCTATTTAGGACTCAGGTATATTTCCTAAGGAGAGAGGCACATTTTCCACCTCTCTCAGTTTTACACTTTAAGAACCCAAGGCAAATACTTATTAGTGCTGCCCATGGGCCTGAGAGGCACAGCCAGCGGACACACTGCCTCCAGGACCTCTGATTGCACCACCACCTCCCTGCGTATCTTCCCAGCCTGGAAGTGGGTCTGGATTTAGGAGAACACAATCTCTGGGGTGGCTGCCAATGCACTGGGGTTCCTCTGGGCAAGGTCCCCATCCATGTCCCAGGACAACAACACAGCTGCCACCAAGAAGCAGCAGTGCTCAGCATCTCTGCAGAAGGAGGTAGCCCTGAATGCTTTGCATGTCTTTCTCTGCTGGAGTTCCAGCCTGGCACAACTTGGAGACATAGGGGTTCTTTTGCTCCTGTGTTTATTTGATCAGGTTTTTAATTAAAACTGGCTTACTAATTAGCTACGACCATGGCAAAGGCGTTTTCCTCTGTGCAAACAGACTGGAAGCTCTATTTTGAGGCACCCTTTGGGATGACTCATTCATTGTTTAGTTTTAATATTACCTATGAGGCACTGTGGCTCTAAGCATCATATAAGCTTTAAGACAAATATGCTGTGGTAGTGGGTCAGACTTGTTCTCCCTTTATCTTGTTCCTTTTACCTGCCTCCCATAACAGACAATGTTCAGGTAACCTCTGAGGTCTCGGGAGGGTGTTTTTCAAACTAGCATATGTTTTATAGTCCCCTTCACCTTTTCAGCTGGAAGCTTTGGACACGTTCCACTCTGTGCACACCATTTCCCCCACCAATATCAGCTCCATTAGCAGCCTCAATAGCAGAGCAGCTCAGCAGCCATTGCCTTGTCTCAGGGGCATGAGTTCTTTGGTACAGAAGGATTTTGCTGCTCTGCCTCCCATTCCCTCATCAGAAACACAGCTATGTGGCTCTGCAGGCAGGTGCAGGGTGGGGGATTCCCATCTCTGCCTGGCCTTGCAATAAAACCAACCATGTTTAAGACAGCTAAATGCTTCAGTAAGTTTTCCTTGGCCAGAGTGTAAAAATATAGATCAGATCCACAGCAAGTTACATCCATTCAGGGGCACAAGGGCTGGGCTGAGTTTCAGGCTGTTGCATGCATGCTGTCGTGACCACCTCTGCCCCAGGACTGGAGTTGGTGGGGCAGAAAGCGAGTTATGCACAGAATATACCCGGATTCCCTGACTGTGCCTCCTGCAGTACTGGAAGCCAGCATTGTAGCACGTGTTTGGCGTAGGGACAGCATGAGCATCACAAGAGAGAGACAATGTGACACAGCATGTCATGATACCTGTACCGTGGTACCTGGTAACCTACATGGTTTCCAGTACCTAAAAGGGCCTAAAGAAGTCTGGAGAGGGATTTTCTACGTGGACATGTAGGGACAGGCCAAGGGGAATGGCTTTAACCTGCCAGAGGGGAGATTGAGATGAGCTCTGAGGCAGAAGCTCTTCCCTGTGAGGGTGCTGAGGCGCTGGCACAGGGTGCCCAGAGAAGCTGTGGCTGCCCCATCCCTGGCAGTGTTCAAGGGCAGGTTGGACACAGGGGCTTGGAGCAACCTGCTCTAGTGGAAGGTGTCCCTGCCTGTGGCTGGAGTTGGAACTGGATGAGCTTTAAGGTCCCTTCCAACACAAACCATTCTATGATGGTGATAGCTTTAGCCACGCTCCCCCTGCTGAAGCCCAGGGCTGCTACGTGCCAAGGTTAACACGCCAGGAGTGTGATTTCAGACCAGTTACACCAGCCCACCAAAGTGCTCCCATCTGTAAAGGGACCTCAGTGCCACTGTGGCTGGAGTGGAGATGGCTGCAGCAGGGCAGGGTTGGGAGCTGGGCAGGGACCACACAGAGCAGAGGCACATCTCTACGGGGCTCTCGGGCAGGGGGTAACAGCACTTTACCTCTCAGTGCAAGGGCCATGTCCAAGTCTGACTGTGCCTCGCCTCTTCCCAGCGGACCCAGTGGGACGAGGGGGAGATTCCCTCCAGATCCTCTCCGCACAAGAGCCTGGGGTGCTGGAACTTGGCCTCCAGTGAGATGCCTTTGCAGGAGGGTCTTCAGAGCCCCCACAGCTTTCTTCACCTCAGAGGTGGGAGTGATTGAGAAAATCCCTCTCCAGCCTGCCCTGTTCCGCGGCCCATCTGCAAAGAAGTGTTCATACACCTCAGGGACTGAGATAACCACGGAGTCTTTGACTGGAGCCAAATCGGGATCCTCATTCTGCAGCTCAGTGTGGTCCAAGCTGCTGAATTTCTTTCGCTTCCTATCTTTACTCTTGACTTTTTTCCTCTTTCCTTCTGGTTCATTGAAAAAATACTCATACAGTTCAGGCAAAGACATGTCCCTTTCCAGTGTTTTTCCCCCCTCCACTGAGTTCCATGTTCCTTCTTCTTCCCCTTGGGAGTCACAGAACAAATAGTCATACATCTCAGGCCAAGTCACGTCCAGGGTGTCTGTTCCTGCAAAGGTCCCGGCTTCAAAGCAAGGGGGTCCCAGCTCCCTGGGGACCTCAGCTGCAGGCTCCACATGAGCTCTGTCTGCAGCATCCCCTCCAAAAGCCACCACACTCTTGGGATGGAGAGGCTTCTCCTGGCATGCCCCTCCTGGAGGAGTTGTGGCTCTGCTGGCATCTCTGGCACCATCTAGGATCACAGTGTCACGTACACCCAAAGCACCAGCCTGCCCTGGCTTGGGCTGCTTGGTGGCCTTCACCTTCCCCAGGGGCTGTGCCACCAGCTCCTTCACCTTCTGCTTTGGGGCAGTGCTCACGGTTGGACCACCCTCATCCAAACCAGGGCTGGGCACCGGCCGCTTGCTCTCCACTGCTTCCTCACTACCCAACCTCGCAGGAGCTGCCTTGGCTGCTGGTTCCTTCACCTTCTGCTTCAGAGATATGCTTGCAGCCAGATCACCCTCATCCCCACCAGGGCTGGGCACCGGCTGCTTGCTCTCTGCTGCTTCCTCACTCCCCAGCCTCACAGGAGAGGGTTTAGGTGCTGGTTCCTTCACCTTCTGCTTCAAAGGAGTGCTCACAGCCATGTCACCCTCATCCACACCCGGGCTGGGCACCGGCTGCTTGTTCTCGGCTGCTACCTCACTGCCCAGCCTCACAGGGGCCGGCTTGACTGCCTTCTCCTTCACCTGCTTTGGGGTTGTGCTTGCAGCCAGATCACCCTCATCCAAAGCAGGGCTGCTTACTGGCCTCTTGTTCTCTGCTGCTTCCTCACTCCCCAGCCTCACAGGAGCCGGCTTGGCTGCCTTCTCTTTCACCTTCTGCTTTGGGGATATGCTCGCAGCCAGATCACCCTCATCCACACCAGGGCTGGGCACTGGCCACTTGTTCTCCGCTGCCTCCTCACTCCCCAACCTCACAGGAGCCAGCTTGGCTGCTTTCTCCTTCCCTTTGCTCTTCCGTGAGGACAGTGGTGAGCTTAAAGGTGCTTTCATGGGCACCACAGTCCCCTGTCCCGCAGCACCCACCAGCTCCTTGTCCCCCGGGGCTGCCTCGGTGGCACTGGCTCCACGCTGCCGGCGGCTCTTCCTTGTCTGCCCTGGCACCTTGGGCCTCACAACCTCTGGGGAGCCAGCC
>NW_009919001.1:0-202 GCF_000696875.1 Nestor notabilis
GATGCAGGCGGGGACGGGCCAGCGAGGACAGGAAGGGGAACCCCCCGCACGCACAACCGCTGCTGCCCGAGGGGAACAGGGGGAGACACGCTGCTTCTGGCACTGGAGGCCAGGGCTGAGCCCACCCCCCACCCGTGCTGTGGGACACGTATCTCGGGGTGCAGGCCCAGCCACAGGCAATGTGGTGGGGGGGGGGGGCGCG
>NW_009919001.1:675-2941 GCF_000696875.1 Nestor notabilis
TAGTTCTGTGACTGTTGCCTGGTTTCACTCCGGTTACAGGCTGACAAGGCAGGTGGGTTGTGCCACTCGCTGCACTGAGGGCTCCTGCCCAAACAACACACTTTAACACCCCCCACCAAAACTAAACAACTTAAAAGTACATTTTCTCTGCATCCAGTTCAGTGGCTGCTGAGCAAAGAATCCTAATTCAAAGTCATTTTACTTGATGAACCAAGCTTCCAATGCTGTTATTTTAGGAAGAAGCCCTGGGCTCCATCCCCACCAGCTGCAGCAGCTCCAATTCACGTCATGCAACAACCACACATTTTTCCACAAATCATTGGTTTATTAGAAAGGTGTTTTTTCCCCCCTCATTTTACAGCATATATATATATATATAATCTTATGTGACAAAGTTAAATACAGTCTGTTTATGCTTGGTAAGTAATGACAGGTTAATTATTTTTAGCACTATTCTGGAAGTCAAGCCCCCCCCGGGCTGCAGCGTGAAGAGTGCCAGAACATGGATGTGGGATCTAGAAGCTAATGAAACCCAGCACTGAGATAGTAATACTGAATCTGTTCATTATTTACAGAGATATTGAGTCCCTTTTTGTGACTGTTGGGGTTCAGACCTGCTCAAACACAACATTTCTCATTTCAACAGTGAGGAAGCTCCAGAGGTTTTGATCCTTTCAGTCTCTGCCTGACCAGGAGGATGGGGAAGGGGACACCTCGCTGTCAGCTCCCAAATCCAGCCCAGAAGGTACCCTCATACCACTCTAACACAAGGACCTGAATCCCAAATCCCGGTGCGATGGGAAAGCTCGTAGCTGGAGGAGCCTCCCAGTCAGTGTTATCAGCAGACTGAGCAATCCCTTAGGGAACATCAGGGTTAGTCCTAAACCACCCCTCCCTGTGGGAGGATGGGTCCAAAGGCTCTTCCCTCACCAGAAGGTTGCTGGGGGCTCCACGGCCGTGCTGGGAGCTGCAAATCACCCACATGAACCCAGGGGGGAAGAAACAGAGACAAACCCGGGTGTTTTACACTCTGCACTCCCGAGGCTGCCTCCTGGGTCCGATTCCTACAGCAGGGATACAGAAGCCGCTCCTGAGCTGGTGGCCACGCACGGCGCCTGCTCCAAGCCTCTCAGCCTTTGTTCTCTGCTGCAAAATGCTTAAATGAAGATTTAATTAATTTTTTTTCCTTTTTACATTTTATAGTACATAAAACCTTCAAAAAATACATGAGCTTGATAAAATATACATGCTGAAGTCGTCCTGCAGCTAGCTGCAACTCCCAAAGTGGAACCTTTCCAAGTGTCTTATTTCACCTACAGCAAACATATTTACACAGAAGCCACCAGAACAAGTACCACTAAAAGAACTGGCTGTAAAAAATATTATTGCAATATACTACAAATGTAACCTTTTTATAGGAGCTACAAAAAGCAGCATCTTTGTTTACAGAGTTCAGTGCAATTCTTTACATTAAAAAAAAAAGAAAAAATAATCCTATAAATTAATAAGGAACCCATCAGTATCACAGAGGAAAGAGGAATTCACTTCACACACCCCGGCTGCACTCCCCTGGCCTCCGTATTGCTTCAATTCCCAAAGGGATTTTTCTCCTGTCTCCCAACACCACAGAAGGTGGAAGTCAGAGTGATGTTTTCCCTCCTCTCAGGAGAAGAGTGGTCAAACCCCAGACTGGAATCACCAGTCCAGAGCCTCTCCACAGCCCAGGACATGGGGCTCCAGGTACACGTGTAGCTCCTCTCTTCCTCTTTACAGTAAGATCTTAATTCCACCTTTCCTGCTCACCCCGAGGACAAACCCCCCCACAACGCAGGCAGCCAAGGAACCTCCTGTGATACCTGAAGGCTGGTGCTGGCCCAGCCAAAACCAGTGTGGCCCTGCCCTTCCCTCCACCTCCCCACCAGCATCCACAGCCACCAGTTCCTCAGTGTTCTCTCGCCCATTCCAAGCCAGATTCAGTCATGCTGTTTTAATTAGATGACCTCATTAAAAGGGTTTTGAGAGACCTATTAGAGTGCACGGGATCTCCTTCAAGGTGGCAGAAGGGAGATGACCAAGTGTAAAAATCAGGGAAAAGGAAAAAAAGAGCCTTTCCAAGCATCTCGCTGGTCTACACGTGAAATGATTCTCCTAAGAGAGTGCTGCTACGTGCACGGAGGTGTTAGGGACATGAGACTATCCCTGGTAGTGGATATACACAACACTTACAACTGACCCACCGCCTGCTGCTCCCCAGCCCTCAAGCCTC
>NW_009919001.1:2956-3345 GCF_000696875.1 Nestor notabilis
AACTTCTCAGGCTTCCCCTGCCAGCTGGATCAACTCCCAACCCCTTCCCAAAATGCGCAAGATTCTCCTTCCTCCGAGGTTACTTCATTTTGTCCTTCATGTGCCGTGACTGGGTGGATGCTGCAAGTCCTGTCCTGAGAAGATGGGGTGCAGCAGAGGGTGAAGGTGTAAGGCTGTGGCAGCTGCGGCGGCAGCGGGTCTCGGGGCAAGAAGGGTTGGATAAAGAGCGTGAGGAACGGGATGGAAAGTGAAGGGGCCCGGATGGATGGCTGACGCCGGAATGATGTGGATGGGGTGGCTGGCTAGAAACGTAGCAGGGTGCCCTGGAATAATGGAGTGGGTCAAGTGGGATAAAGAAATAGGGGTCAAGTGGGGCTGGGGTATGTGGT
>NW_009919002.1:0-4296 GCF_000696875.1 Nestor notabilis
AGCTCCAGCTCCCACTCCTCGTCTGCATTTTCAGCCTTAACCCGGAATAAAGTTCCCTTTTTCCCCCCTTTCTTTGTCCCTTTCCATTCCTTTCCTCTTCTCTTTCGCCTGCCCAAGTTCTTTCTCTCTTTCTTTTGTTCCTTCTTCACCCCTCCTTTCCTTAAAAAAAAAAAAAAAGAAGAGGAAAAAAATTGTACACAATAGATAGAATGAATCTAAAGCAGACTCTCCGAAGAGGCTGCGAAATATTTCCTGATCCCCCAGACGCCACTGTTTATTCCAGGATTGACTCTTAAAGTAAATAAATATGGGGAAAGATTAATTTCAGGCCAAATACCATCCGTGAATCTTGCAGCAGCGCAATTGCAGGCTATAATCTTTGCCTTTCTCTCTCCCCTTCCTCCCCCTCACGCCGCTACATTCTTTGGCTGCTTGAAAATCATATTTACTTAAGCTTCCTTAAAAGTTATCATATATAGAAAAGCTCCCCAGGACAACAATTGACCCCTGGAACTCGCACATCGCTTTATATCCACGTGCAAACTTCCATCTGAGCCAATGTGGGAGTCATAGCTAAGGCAGAGAAATCAGCATTCCGCTTAAAATGACACTGCAGGAGTTTTTTACCTGCTTAAGTGCTTCCCCCCCCACGCACATCACCCCCCCCCCCCCCTGCCTGCTAAGAATTCCTGTCTCTCCAGTGTTGGAGGTACAGCTAATAGACAATAAATTCCGAGGTGCAATTAAAGCTAAGAACAATTTCTTTAAGTGTGTTATGGTCTCCTTTTCCAAAATTTCAGGTCTCCCCCAGACGAAGCCTGCTGCAGATGTTCACAAACCCCAGCAGCCCGGGAGGGTGTAAAATCCAAGCTCCTCTCCTCGCTGCTCTCCAGGTTAGCTCGGTTTTGGGTGTGATATGAAATGCAGGTCAACAGAAGGGGAAAAAAAATTCCCAGCGAAGTAAATTAAAAGAAGAGCAAGAAAACAAGCCTGAACCCAGAGAGGCGAAGTGTATACTGCCTGAAGAAACATATTTCTATACTTCTGCCTTTACATTTATTATGTTTCTGTCAGACACCCTGTAATTAGCATAGATAACTATAGTTGCAAGCTCCAAGTTGTGTCTGCAAATTCTATTGTTTGGCTGCTCCAGTTGCACACCAGCGAGCTTGAAAGTGAGCACAAGGTGTTAGGAAGAGCAGGGTGTCCTCAAATAAGACAATAACCCCACGAAATGTATAGAGGGGGTGGGAGGGGGGCGGAGGGTGATGCTTTAGGCGATGGATTCCAGCCCAGTCTGCACCGCAATATCTCTGGCCTGGTGCAAACGTCTCCTCCAGGAGATCAGCTCAGTCCTAAACCTGCCTCTATCTGACACAATTATGGCTTAAAATAAAGGATATTCAGGCAATACCCGGTGTTCTCTCTCCATCCCCCCCACCCCCACTCCAAGTAGTTATTTGTAAAGGTCATCTGCAGAGCCAATACCTGTGGAAATCCTCGGTGTCTGAGCCAGACACCCAGACACTTCAAGATAACAACCTTGAGCAGGGACATTTGCTAACATTTACACCGGCCCCAGTTTGTTTTCCAGCCCTGGAGCGGGTTCGTCTCGTAGGGAAGAGTTAAGCCTTCAGGGGACTGTCCCAAAATCAAGCCAAGCAAATATCCGCGAGAAGCCAGAACAGCTTTTATTTGGCGGGAGTTAGAGGGAGGAAGGGGAATAAAACAACACCCAAACATAATATAGCCCAGTTCCTCCCCTGCTGCAAAACAAGAGAGAGTTTATCAGGGCAACCTCATCTCCCCACAGCCTCTTGCTCCGCTCTCTGCCCCATAGCTTTTGCTAAAAGATCTTTCGCAAAACCGCCCCAAAATTCTTCCTAACAGCAAAGGATAAAGTTCATCCATGGGCGATGCGTGTGCGAGGCACAGGCGAAAGCCTCCAGGTTTTTAAATTACACCTGCTGGGAGAGGAGCATTACACAAAGAGGCGCAAGAAGAATTATGCAATCCAGTATATCGTAATATCGCTAATATTTTACTCTGATAACAGCATCCCAAAGTGCATGAGCATGAGCAACAAAGCAAACAATATTACGTGAAGAAAGATGAAGGCGAACAGCATGGTGTCTTTTTGACTACCCATGTTTTTACATAAAAAACAGTCACATCTATACGAAATAGTTGAAGCAATAAATTCCCACCGTCCTTCTTCCCGATCTAATATCATAATTAAAAAACAGTAGGGGAGATTTAAAACTTTTATTGCATTTCTGGGGTTGGGTTGCTAAACATATATTAACTTTAGATTCTTCTCTTTCTCTCCAGGGGGGTGGTCTCTCAGAAATAAAATCAATCTTAATATGCACATTATAGATATTGTTTTGTCTTGTACATGCTGTTAGAAGAAAGCGAAAGAAATCTGCAGATAGTTAACACAGAGAAAGCAAACTCATCATACATGTAATGAATCCTTTAAATCATTCAATTATCGCAGCACTAATATCAAATAATTATGGTTAAATGTACCAGTAATCAACCTTGTCCCTGTTGAAATATTAATTTACAGTATTGTGAATGAGTTTCTTCCTTTTTTTTCCTTCCTTTACCCTTTTTTAAACTCACTTATTAAATTTTCCCAGTCTGGTGTATTCAACCTAAAAGGATGATGAAAACAGCTGTAACCCCATGCAACATTGCTTTGGACCAAATCCATAACCATTTTGTCTTATCCACACTTTAAATACAACATCTTTAACACAACAGACAAAGCAAAGCGAGACATTTTCAAATCGACGCTTAAAAATACACATTAATTAATCGCACGAGATTTTATTCTCATCCTGGTTAGAACATTCACACCAAGCGCCCGTCCTCTGAAGCTGGGACATTGCTATTTTTGCAATCGAAATATACTCCTTGCACAGCAACTTTGCCCTGAGGCTCATACGTAAGAAGTCAAAGCAGGGAAAAACCCCGAAATATCACAATCCAACAGCAGAAAAAATCAAAACTAAACCCCAAAAGACATTATTCCCGCCAGATTTGAACATGCCTTGGGAAAATCCGCCAGCCTGCCATTTTGCTTCGCCAGAAAAATCCAAATATTCAGAATTTAACACTTTATTTCTCCACCTCAACCTGTTCCTCTCCACCCTGAGACCAACGCCCGCTGCTCTGAGGGTTTTTTAGATATCACAACACACAACTCTGTGCAAACCCCTTGCTCGCACTCAACAGAATTCCCTCCATGCACACTCTATTTCTCTCTCTGCATATTTACTTTTTCTCCTTGCTATTTCACGAACATTACCAGCCTCACGCACCGCACAGGACCCCGCACTCTTCCTCTGTGAGCTCGGCTGATATTTACTTTATTTTTGCCCCCTTAATCTCCTCTTTTTCACACTGAAACTCTCAGACGCAGATACAACTTTTCCAACTTTTTCAGCACATTTTTTTTGGGGGGGGGGAAAGTGGTAAAATAACCTTCTTTTTTTTTCCCCCTAAGACACACACTGCTCATGTAACACAGACGTCTGATTTTCTTCATCAACAGTTACTTAGCTTTTATATGTGCCCTTACTAGAAAGTAAGTCATAATCCAGGCTTGAACCAGCCGCGACATAGGAACCCTGCTCTTGAAAGTGAAACCCCAGACCCCTATTAGAGCATGGAAAAGGGTTATTAAATTTTATCTCTCCTGCTTTCGCTAGGATGGAGACAGAGAGCAGGAGAAGTTGGAACCCCCCCAGTTCCTGCTTTGTTCTTCCGTCCACCTTCACGAAACAGAATCCGCTGCAACTTCTCGGGTTTAATAGCGAGAAGGCTCAGCAGAAGACGGTAAGAAGAGCGCTACCAGCACCAGCACCTTCCTCCGCCAGAGCGCGCCCAGCCCCAGCCCCTCCCTCCGCCAGCACCGCCGTGCCATTTGCCCCCCCCAAAAAAAAAACCCCAACCCAGTCACCTTTGCAATTCCCAGGGAGCGGAAAGCGAACATCTTTTTGATGTATTGATTAAAAAGCGACCACGGGGGGAATCCGAGTGGTGGTGGGGGAGGGAATATTTTATTTTATTATATTTATCCCCCACACTCTTTAAACATCACCCGCGATGTGCAAACCCTGGGGCTCTGCCAATCATCCCTCTCTGCAAGGCTATCTTAATAATTTGGGTAGGAAAAGCTGCCTCCTTTGTCTGCCTCATTTATCCGCGGAGCAGAAACAATAGAACGGAGGGTAGGAAAAAGAGGGAATAAAAAACAAAATGGGGGGAGCAAAAAATCATCTCCCT
>NW_009919003.1:0-201 GCF_000696875.1 Nestor notabilis
CTTGTAAGTGATAATCATAAAGGTCTTTTCCACCCTAAATGATCCTATAAATGCAGACAGGGGAAGGGACCAGGCCAGGCATATTCCAGCACTACCAGCACTCAGCACTCTAGGACCAACCTATGCCCTTCTGTGAAGAATTTGGCAGACCTCACCTACAGCCTACAGAGCCAGGACATCTTCCTACACCACTCCTACTAG
>NW_009919003.1:372-598 GCF_000696875.1 Nestor notabilis
GTCTGCTTGGAGTGTCGGAGCTTCCTCAATGGCAGCCTCAGCCTGCCTTAGAGCTTCTGTCGGAGCCCCATTTTCATCATAGAACCTGCCCACCAGCTTCCCTGGGAGAGAAGGGCAATGAAGACCTCAGTGTTTCCAGGCAAGGAAAGCGAATAGGGTTTAAATTTGTTAATAAAAGACAAACTTTAAAGGAGGATCTTGGCCATGGCCGGATTTATAACCGAAC
>NW_009919004.1:0-1251 GCF_000696875.1 Nestor notabilis
GGCCCAGGGGGGAGATCTGTTTTCTGTGGAGATGCTGAGCGCAAGGCCTTGAGAGGTTCACACCTCAGAAAGCCTGGATTGCCCAAACTGTAGCTATAAACCATGACCGGGACTAAACATCTCGCATCTAGCACAGGACAGAGAGCAGGACATCCCTGATTCCATTTACGCCTCGCCATGGTTTGTTATTGACAGTACCGTGAGATCATCTCATGGAATTAACTGCTCCTCTCAAAATCTCGGCTTTGGATGAAATTTGAATGATGAGAAGGAAAGCGAGCTCCCTGGGGATCTGCTTGCCCCGATTCCAATCTGAATCCTTGGCCCTCTGAACAGCCACAGGGAAGACACTAAAAATAACTTATCTTCGTTACAGAGATGTTTTTAAAGAGAAACGAGAGGAAGGGGGGGGACACATTTCTACAACGGGGATTAATGTAAATTGGAGTGGAATAAAAGGAAGTCAACGCTGAGCAAAAAGGGAACTTAAAAGGAAACCAGTAGTAGATCATATAGAGTTTGTTTTGGCCTGCATTGCAGTATTACCGAGTTCTTGACCTCTGCACAGAAAGAGCTATAATCTGCACCGAGACTCCTCCACTTTTAAAGTCTTTGTAAGTGTGACTCACAGTAAATTTTCAACATCGAGCATATTTACTACATTAAACAGCGCGAGGTAGAAAAGTTCACATCACCATTTTAATGGTCTCGCAAACGCTAGCCATCTAATGCACACTTGCAATCTGCGCGGGTTTGTCATCCGTGTCCAGCCATCAACCACTATCGCAGCGCTCCTTGGCAGAGGAGCGGGCTGCGCTATAAACCGAGAGCAAGTAGTTGCCGAGGCGAGAGGTTTCGGAGATACCTTTCCTTTCTAGTAGAAGAATTACGATCATTTAACTGTTTTCTTTCACCCTTCCCGGGCGCTTTTGCCTTGGTATGAGGGGAAGGCAAAGCTCTTCAGCCTTGGGGCAGCCTTCTGCTCCCCCGGCCCAAGGACCCTGCCGCTCACCACCGTTATTCCCTAGCGGGGAAGCCGGCAGCGGCTTCGCGGCGGTCCCCTGCAACGGTGGGGCGACGAGGAGGGGGGTCCCTCCCGCATCTCCTTGGCTTAGCGCAGCAAAGATGAGAGACGGGGATGAGGGAGGAATGGCACAGAGGGACCCAGCGGACATCAAACCTCGGCCGGGATGAGGTGGATAGAGACCTCAAAGGACTCCCGTGGGCTATCCGAGGGCGAACACCGGCTGT
>NW_009919004.1:1366-2017 GCF_000696875.1 Nestor notabilis
GGCCTCACGCCGGGGCTGAGCACCATCCCCTGCGCACCCTGTGCAAGAGTGCCATGTGCATCCCTGTCCCATCCATCCCTGCCGGCCCGCCGCTCAGTTGCGGCCACCGAGCCCTCAGCTGTCGAAGCAGAGCTAACAAACTTTGCCTAAACGGCGAAAATCGAGAGAAATCTTAGCAGAGAAAGTACGGAATAAGTACAGTCTTAAAAAAATAAATAATAGCGATTTGGCCAAATCAGTATAAAATCAGTATAAATGTGGATAAAGACAAGGCGGTCGGTTTTCAGGCCGCTGGAGATGTGGCTAAGGAGTCGCGTCCATTTCTGCATCGTAACTACTCATCCCCTTTCTTGACAACACTTCTTAGGAAGTGCGTTTGTAGTAGGAACACCGTTTTTTCAGATGCTTCTGAGCGTAGGCAGGGGTGGATAACGGAGCTCACCCACCTGCTCGGGCTTGGATGCTGGAGCTCTGTGTAACAGGAGGTGCACTGCACATGGTACAAGTGTGATAAGGATAGGTAGGGTAAATCCTTATCCTACCGAAGGAAGGAGCAAATCTTCCAGGGAGTGGAGCAGACCAAGGCCAAGGTCGGGCAGAAACCAGCCCGGTAGCGCCGCGCTGCACGTCCGCGCTGGGGTGCGGGTGCCG
>NW_009919005.1:0-290 GCF_000696875.1 Nestor notabilis
GCTGACGGCGGGAGCGGGGCTGGGGGCACCGGGAGACCTCGTTCCAGCCGTGCCCCGGCGATGGGCAACGGACCCGGTGTCGTCCCCCCCCTGCACCCCGCGCTGTGGCCGTGTGCGCCTTCATGTGCTGGTCACACCTTCATGTGTGTCCATGCGTGTCTTCACATGTGTTGGGTCACACCTTCACATGTGCCCGTGCACGCCTCTCACTTTTCATGCCCGTTTTTCCACACCCGTTTTTCCACACCCTTTTTTCCATACCCGTTTCTCACACCCGTTTCTCACACCCG
>NW_009919006.1:0-23271 GCF_000696875.1 Nestor notabilis
ATTAGGGACTGTAGTGATAGGGCAAGGGGTAGTTGGTTCAAACTTAAACAGGGGAACTTTAGATTAGATGTAAGGAAGAAGTTCTTCACAGTGAGGGTGGTGAGGCACTGGAATAGGTTGCCCAAGGAAGTTGTGAATGCTCCAACCCTGGAGGTGTTCAAGGCCAGGCTGGACAGAGCCTTGGGTGACATAGTTTAGTGTGTTGTGTCCCTGCTCATGGCAGGGGGGGTGGAACTAGATGATCTTAAGGTCCCTTCCAACCCTAACTATTCTATGATTCTATGATTCTAAGTCTTGGGTGAAGATGTTCCCAAAGCATACTCTAGCATGGTCAGAAAGTACTGTTCTTAGTTGCAGTACAAATAACCCACAGAAACAGTTAAGTTTGCAGCTTCCTCACCTGCCTAGCCTGATGCTGAGCTCCAGGATGATCTCACAGTATTTTCTGGTATTGGTGGTCATCTGGGGCCAGGAAGCCTGGGGTGGCAAATGAAGAATAAGATGGCTAGAATGTGTGAGTGAGTGCAAAGGAGGCCAAAGGAGGAGGGTAGAGAGCTGGATTAAGCACTGCCTCTTACGCTGAAAAGCTTTGGGTGGGAATGGTTGCAAGAATTAAAAATTAATATGATTATTTTAACAAATTACGTTTTTGAGAAGAGTAACAGGAGTAAGTTCCAAGCAGAAATGTCTATGAGACTGTGAAATGATTTCCAAAGAAAACTGGTTCCCAAAGATTCCTTGTTAAGAGTTATTTTAAACTGATTTGGACAAGACACATGTAAGCAGGGAGGAAATAATGCATAAAATAATGAAAATAGTTTCTTACCTAGTAAAACAACTACCTAGAAATCAAAACAAACCCAGCTTTAAGTGTGCCAGATTGAAAAGAAGTATGCTGGTTTTAAGATTTTGTCTGTGCCAGAGGCCAATATCTCTTTATATCAGGAAGATATATGCAATATTTAGATTCCTATTCTTTGTGTGAATTCTGCAGACCAGCAGTGAAACATTTTACAAAATATAATAATTCCCTAAAAACTACAGTGTACATCATTTACTGTGACCAGCACATACTTTTGCACAAATAACTGTCATGTTAGCACAACAAATGTACTACTCTGTCAGATGTCTAAAGACTTTCGAGGAGCCATTTGTCCATTTGTTTTTTGTTATGCCGCCCTTGTTTGCTCTACTTTTTTGACAAATTTGATTTAATAGCTTAAGAAAAAAAAGCAGAGCTCATTTCCAAATTTCAGAGAAGGACCAGAATATTAAGGTGGTTGTTTCATGGTGGCAATTCCAGCACTCACTATTATGTAATTTTCATTCCTAATACTTCCTGGGGCTGTTCTGCACTTAAAATTATTTTTAATGTAACATGAATTTTAACTGGGTAGAATTAAACCCAAACTAATCTGGTACATATTTCCATTAGTATCTAGGAGCTACATGGTTTTTTAATGTACTTACCTAGCATAACATCTTGGTTAGCAGGGTAGCACCTTCAAGCCCCTCTCACAGATGAATAACCGAGGTCCATATACCACAAGTAACATTGCCAAAAATACGCAAGTCACATCTTCAAAAGCATGTTACGCACCCAAAGAACAAATCTTAGAATTGTATGGGCTGTCTCTTGCTACTAAAATAATTGGGAATTAGGCCTGGGACTATCTGACTATTGTAACTTTGTTAATTGAAAGTCACTAATATTATCACTTAGAAGCCCAGAAGTAGAAGAAAACAGGCACACAGTTCCTATAGTCAAACCACTGGGCCTTTCATTAGGGATTTGTTTTACATATACGCTGCTAAAGGACATTTGTGTGCTTCAGAATAGGAGTCTTCATGTCTTTTGCAGTACCTTATGCTGTTAAAGCATTTTAAGAAAAAGTAAAAATAAAAATTCAGGCCCATATGTTCCTTAGGTGCCTCCAAGGTTAAGCTGTAGTTGAGCAGGAATTGGCAGGATTGCAGTCTCAGTCACAGGTACTTAAAACCTCCCTAAGTTCCATTTTAATCACATAAGCCTTTTTCTAGAGCTCAGCTTAATGTCCAAATCCCTCTTGGAAATTTTATCCTAAGACAATGTCTTGAGGTCATGCAAAAAACCTGTGAGAGAAGGAACTGAAATTAAGTCCTCAGATAATGCTTTACCTCTCTGAATGTTTTCTCAGAAAAAAAAACCAAAACCCAAAACCAACTTGCTATATGTTGTAATATGCTAATGGTGATACTTGGTGCTCTAAACATACCAGAAAATCATTATGAAGCTACCCATTTTCAGAGCAGATGCAAGATGCCTTTCAGAAAGGGATAGATATTTACATTGAAAGGCTTTTTCTCTGTAGAGAAGGCAGGAAAACGCACGATTCCAGATCATTTAGGACATATTTGCTTTGCATGAAAATCATGGTTAGAAGATCAGATAGCATCAGGAACGGACTTAGGATGTATCAGCATGAGATATTCACTGTGGCTGTCAGAGCACAGTGGCAACTGTGAGTCAAAGAGAAGGTGAAAGGACTACCTGAAGCTGACCAGCAATATTAAAGCAGATGCTGACTTCGGTGGTACACATAGCAAATGGAATATAGAGCAACATTGTTACCATTGCCCTGAATAGGAGGCATGGCTGAACACAGAGAATGAGCAAAGTCACTTGCCATAATTACAAAATATATTAGATGTGGTCTATGTTGCCTTTCAACTAAGTTAGTGTAGCATTCTTAATACTATACACTAAGAATACCTAAATGATACAGTCCTTCACTGAGGACAATACAGACATGGCACTTTACAGTTTCATGGTTAAGCAAATTGAAAAGAAAACCCTGGGACTCTGGTGATGTAAATTGTTCCTGCCTTAGTGAGATCAATGAATGGTGACAGTCACAATGCTTGAAGATTCTCCTTCTCTTTCTAAATAATCTGTGTTTATGAAAACAGCACCATAGATCTGACAGTAGAAGCAGCTATCCCACTTAACCCCAAGAAATTAGAATCAATTGATTGCAATGCTGTGTCTGCATAAAGTAGTTTAGTCTTCTAGCTAAATATGAAATTGTTTCTAAAACATATCATTTGATGTTGCACGTTCAGTTAATGCAAAAAATGCCATTACTGCATTTAGGTTTTGCCAAGCCTTCATCAGGTCTGGATAAAAGCTGATGCCAGGTAAAAAAATTACATAAATGTGAAACCAAAAAGGAAGTTACAAATAGTTCAGTTTTAACAAAAAAGGGAATGAATTTATTTTAATATTCTTTATTGAATAAAGCTTCTTAAAGTAACTTTTTAAATGTACCCTGCGGATTTTATACCTTTAATCTTTCTTACTCGCATCCTTTTCTTTCCAGTCCTGTCTATGAAGCCATAAACATTCTTTTATTAGAAGAGGAGGGGGGAAGTAAAAAAATTGTGCAGTTAAAGAAGCCTTTGCATGCTTGTTTATTCTCAGATCTCTGAAAGGTAGCTTTTAAAATAAAGCAGAAAAGATGGCTGTCTGACATGCAGGGAAGATTTATCATTCTTCAAATACATTCTAATGAATGTTAAGGGTTTTAAACTCTCTGTCTTTCTGAATGTACAGCTTGCTATTCCCTTTGAAAGTAGTTTAATTTCTATAAGCATGCAGAGGCTGCTGAGACTCTGAGACTGCTAAAACAATTGCAAACATACCCTGACTTGTGATACTAGAGGGGGGGAAAAGGTCTAATTTTATAAGGAAATCTGTTCCAGTATCTAAACTTTGCTTTGATTAGTTGCTTATTGCATGAGATCACAGGTCAATAGACTGAGGGACCAAAGTAAAGGCTCTCTGCTCCACGCTTCACCTAGTATACTGTTTGAAACTTCAAAAAGTTGCATACTGAGCACATCAAAGATTTTTTTTTTTTTTTAATACAGTAAAGGTATATAATAGAGCTTTTGTGTTTTCTCCTGAAAGTTAATAAGCATCCTGAACTTTCAACATAAAAAAATCTTGACATTAGTTCAGTTGGGCAAATTGAGCAAATCCAATGTTGTGACATGAAAAAATCTCGTTATCATCAGATGGAAATGACAATCCAGGTATTTTAGGTGCAGGAGTCTGAAAATGTCACAGCAGTTTTTGCCCATGGAAAGGTTTTGGGAGGAAATATCAATAAAGAAAATCAAGGGACTGATTTCTTAATACACTCAGTTTTATCATTTTGCCTTGCTTTCAGATAGGCAGCAGCTCATACATTGCACAGGCCAGCATCCCAAACAGTGCATGCTTCTACCTGCAAAATCAGACAAGGCAGTTAGGAGTGGTGGAGAGTATCTTATTGCACTGCCTCCGGTTTGGTGGTGGCACTTTATTATCCAGCTGACACAACATGTCATCATGATACAGACTGTACATGGCTTAATTGAGCAAATGTGAAGAGACTTCCCTGAGAGACTGAGAAGGTGCCACACTCCTCCCAGCAACTACAGGCATGCGTAGCTGGAAGCTTGAAGCAAAAGACAGGGTTCAGGTGGACAGTTTGCAGTGCTAGAGGGACAGTGTGAGTTTATTAGAACTGGTGATTTAAGACAGAAGTGCCTCTGCTTCAGCCTTGGCTAGCCTTTTAGTTAGAGGGAGGAAAGATAACAAATGCTTCATGCCAAAGTTCACAGATACTCTGAGCCTGACCTTCCTGTACTACTCTGGCAGTGCTAGATAGCCTTAAAATTATTTACTTGCTGTACAGTGCATTAGTGCAAAGTAGAACTGACTCACTACTGGCCTTAGCACCCAGCCTAAGGTCATTAACCTTAGGACCAGGGCAGGTGTCTAAGGCCACAGTAACACAACTACACAGTAGTAACGAAATAGACATCAGATAACTCAGTGTGTTGGGTCCTTCTGGATGAGAGTAACTATAGGAATTATCAGAGAGAGGGAATCTACCATTCAAACTAAATAGAAATAATCCTTCCACATTTTGGGTCAAGGACCATACAAGCTATTGGCAAGACTAATTGGAAAATTGGCCAAAGTAAGGAAGTAAATAAAAAAATAATCATGATTTAAAGCAGGGAAGGAATGAGTCACTCATTAACTGATGTTCCTGAAATATTTCTCTGGGTCTCTGTCTTCATCCTGCAAGGTGAGGCACAGGATACTCTTTTAAAATTAAATCCCTCTTTCTTCTGACCCTGGCTGCTTCTTTCTTGTCTCCAATGAGTTTAAAAGAGCACTTATGAAACGACGAACTGGGTGGTGGAACTGGTGTGGTTAGAAGTAACCATGTCATATGAATAGTTGCCTTTAACCTAAGTAATTCTCAGATCTTCCTGCAAAGGCAAGAATTGGAAAGAGTATTCTCCTCTCCAGGCAGACGAAAAGGTGGAAGTTCTCCTTCTGCTTGAAAATGCTAGGGAAACTGTGAGCCTGTTACTGAAGTTAACCTGATGCCAAAAATATAACAAGATAAAAAACACAAAGAAGCAAGGATTGGACATTTACATGAACAATGTATTTCGGTAAAACTTTAATAGCACGAAAATATTTTTTAACTAAGTAGCAAGAACTTCAGAATTGTGTGCCATTCCATGAGCCATCCTCAACATGCACAAGTGAGAGGTAGACTGCCTTAGGGACAAACTATGCTGTAAAACCTTATTGCAAGGATTTGTGCATCATCCTTTGAAGCAGCTGGTACTGGTCCCTACTGCAGAGCAAACCAGTTGATTCCACATGGCCATTCTTCAATTTCCAGCTACAAAGCCCAGCTGCATAGATGTTGGGATCGCAAACGTTATTTGGCATGTGACCACGTGCTAGAAATATTCCAGGAGGGTATTCAAATGTTCACACCTCCAGTACACTCAGGATTAAGCATGTCTAAAAGCGAGCATGTAGGAAAAATTTAACTGCAAATCTTGCAGGAAAAGCAGTGACCACACTTTCAAAAGGGAAGTTGTGCACCTCCTTTTATTCCTAGTGGAGATGTGGCCTCCCCCAAATGCCTTGTAAAGTCACCTCCCAGTTACAGCCGCAAGCTCAGTTGTGCTTCTCATCTTCATCAGTTCACCAGTGCTGAGCTTTAACAACGCAGGTTGCATTCGCAGCATGTAAAATGGGGGTTTGTGACCCCAAGAAGATCTCTGTGACACACACACAGATGTTCAGGGAGAAGTTCACTGACTTTGTTGGCAGATTTTACAAAAATTTGGGTTTCCTGACCCTGCTGCCACAAATATTCAGTGCTTCCTGATGGCCTCCATATGTAGGTTTCTCTCTGAATTGTTTCATTAGAAAATTCCCAACTATCAGAAGAAGGGTAAAAAGAAACAAATTAAAAAACAAAAAAGGCCGTATAGTGATACAAGAAAAAGGAAGCACAGGTTTGGGCAGTGAAATGGTTAATTAGGAAACAGTTACCAATAAAAGATCTCTGAAGTTACAGCGAGCTCAAGAATGACTTCTTTCTGAAGGATGAAATTAAGTTGTGTTAGACCATCACTTTGATTTTACCGATCTAACTAAGAAGGAGGTATTATCATTTTCATAGTAGCGGCTGATCTACTGAATTACATATTGCTGATCTGTCACTCAAAATGACAACACAGACAAGGGACCTTCTTTGATCTCTAGATAGTTGAGGTTTCAGACAGGAGTCCACAGGGAAGACAAAGTTAATTTTTCAGACCCTGAACCTCAGAACATCCACAGCAAAGGGAAGAGGATATTACGGAGCATATTTGTAAGTCATCAGTGAAGGCCATTGATTTGCCTCCTAATAGCTATTACGATAAGAATCTGCTAAAGCTTAGAAGCCAATTACTAATTACATTACTACCATTACATCACAGTTTAACTTAATTTACCAACAGCTTAAAAATAAAACAGATAATTCTTCATATAGGTTAGGCTGGCCAGATCTTCAGCTCATTTATACCAAGGTCTCTCCTTTAATTTCACTGTAGTTATTCTGATTTACAGCATTTGAGGATGCAACCCTCTAACTATACAGCATTGCAGAGGACACTTGAAAATATAGGGGCTTATTCAAAATTCAAAGTAAACACTTTTTCCACAGATACTTGGACGATAAAAAGTAAAAGAGATTGTTTGGATTTACCAAGGCATTCCATTTAAAACAGTTAGTCAATTTAGCCTTGGATCCCAATTCAAAGCATTAGGAGTCACTATGTAGTTTTCCATTCTGCTGGCATTTACAAGCAAATATTTATACGAGAGCCTCTTGAAGTGTGAATGTATTACTGACAGCACACAAAATAAAATAGAAACTACCTGAACTCTTGACAGCTGGGTTATTCCAGCTAAGTTTGCAGAATATTTTTAACCTCTGGCATCTTAACTGTCAATTTGATTTTTATAATGTAAATAGCAAACAATGGAAGAAGCACACAGCTCCGGTTTTCCACACAGGATGTGTAAACCTGTTTATTCCCTGACCGCTGACATTTCTATTTACCTGCTAGCACAAATTAGTAATTGTAAGCATGTACAATCACTTGCATTTACATGTAAGCTTTTACAATTGCAATATCCAAACAGGTTTTCCCTAGCCCAGTACTTACTTGCAGAGACTTACAGACATAGTCCAGCTCCCAAAGGTGAGCAGCCGGGGCTAAGTCAACACCAAATCAGTGTTTCTATTCACCTCTTGTTAAATGATATGACATCACTGTTTGGAGAAAAGGGACATCTCCAAAGCACAGAGGAGCAGCTGTGGCTCATGCAGTGGAGGTGTGGGAGAGGAAGGGGCTGTGGAGGTGCATGCGCTGTACATGGGTCTGTTGCGCTGGCCCAGGCTCCCCGCAGCACCCCTGTCCATTCCCACCTCTTCTCTGTGTTGTGTGCCGATAGCCACTGTGAAGCAAAGGGGATTCTACTGAAAGGCCACTTTGCAGAAACAAAGAGGAGAGGAAATCTGCAGAAAAAACTGTGAAAAATATTGAAATGGGATAAAAAAGCAAAATACTACAATGACGATGCATATTTCTGTGCCTTTATTATTTCTTGACCATTTTATTTCAGGACTGGAAGAATATGCTATTTTGAACCAGTGTTTGAGTAAACAAACAAACATATTCTCTTAATTCCAACAAGCACTTCCCTAAACCATTGCTACAAAAATTCAGTGTGAGAAAGCAAAAACTCTCCAAGAACAGAGAAGTAGAGAAGTAGCCTTTTCCTGCAAACTGTTCCTGTGCCCTGCTATCCCAAAGGGTGGAGAACCTTCAAAAGGACAAATGCTAAGTTCCCTAAACTCCCACTCATTTTCTGCTATATTTTGATTATTTCTTGAAGTGAGCATCAGGCTGAGCTCTGCATTTTGCAGTCCTGGTCTCACACCTGATCAGCACAAAGTTTCCACATCCAGCTCTCTGGTCCCTCAGTGGATATAATCTACTCTATTTTCTCCTGATCTCTTGTGCTGTCAACAACTGAACACAAATCCTTTACCTGGATTTTCAGTCATCCCATTAGAAGTGATTTGAATATAATATAGATGCAGAAATTTCCATTTTTGGGGAGGTTAACAAACATCCCTGCTGCTGCTCTGAGCCAGCCAGAGGGTATGAGCACACCACATCAGTAGCCCTATGGGCCACAGACCTTTTCCACTTCATATTTCTGCAAAAGAAAGAGCCCTTCACGCATGCTGGAGAAAACTCTTAATAACTGGATGCGAAACGTGTTTTGTTTTTCTCAGTTCAGACTCAATGGTACTAAGACAACATCCATATTTCTTCTGAGTTTTAAGCTGGATAAAATGCAGTATTTACAGCTTTTGCCATGGAGCCAGTGAAAAAAATAAACAGTCTTTGGTGTGTGATGGGACCTGGATAGATCCAGGCTCTGGATAGGATCAAGAACCAAAGGGCTGCTTTACCACTGTCCTGTTCTGCTGGAAGCTGAAAGCCACTGTTCAGGTGGGAGGCCGTGGCCTAAGGTGAGCAAGGGCACACAGGCAGGGGAGGATGAGGTGCAGTGTCCTGGGAGGGGGTCCTGACTGCTTGCCTCCCACCGCATCATCTGCCAGCTCATCCACAAAGTGGGCTTGGCAGTGGGCTCAGGGGATTATTCAGCTGTGTGTCTGTCTGGAATAAAGATGCTACAGTGACAAAAAACCAAACTTTGCTTTGGTAATGATGTAAAGAGGAAATAGGAAAAAGCAGGACAAAATAGTAAATGCTGCTTTAGCAGAGGGAAGAAATGGAACACAGCACACTCCATCTTGCATGGCAAACGTCCTTCAGCATCCCAAAAAGTAAATAATCTCCCCTGTTCTCTTTCTTGTCCTGTAGTCTGAGCACAAAAGATATTTGTGCCTAATATGTGATAGTGCACAAGTTGCCAGTGAAGCTGGTTCTAATTTGAAAATACAGTTGATGGGATTTTCCAAATCACTCAGTTTCTGCCAGAGCTGTTCTCTCTGATGCCAGTGATATTTGTCATTATAACAAGAAGGACTCCCGTTTACTTCTGCAGAAGAACCATTAAACCAGGAGTGAATACACTGACGACTCACAGCTGCTAGTTCTCTACACCCATTAGGTTTTTACTTAGCAGTGAAGAGACATAAATACCTCTGCTAAAACTGCCTAATTATTTTTCCCTGGTCATCTGGCTAATTTCTTTGGGAAGACTACCCAGATTTATGTTGGTGGCTAAGGGGGACTTCCGTGTTGTTTTCATTCAAGCAAAGAGGCAAGGCTTAGAGCCCATGAAATTACTTCCATTGCTACATTAAATAAGAAAAACCACTGCAATAAATGCGATCTAAACCTCTTTACTTCTTGATTCATCTCCAGAATGGAGGGTGGTGTTTGACTTCTGTAGCTACACCCAGTGTCTTTCATGATAAAAGCAGCTGTTTCCACACTGCTCCTGGATAGGTATATGCTTGCTAGATTCTGTTTTAACCCACTACGGCCAAGAATGAAGGAGTGAGTTAAACACCCAAACAATATGAGATTTTCATTTGCTGTGATGTTTATAATCATCTTTTTAAAATGGAACTTGAAGACCCGTGTTATAAGTTGACTTTTTAAAGCACTTAAAAATCCATGATAAAATTGAAAGAATTAGCAAGAGTATCAGCCCTCTTTTAATATGAAGACTTCTGTGCAAACATATTGCAAATCTAAGCTACTACGAAGAAGGTAAGCTCTTTGTCCTCCCAGTGTCCAGTTTGGTATTCCAAACATTTTTAAGTTTGAGCTTAAATTTACTTTTTACAACTCTTCTTTTTGTAATAGATTACACCAAGCTTGAGTTAAATTTCTTTTGATCTTCATATGCATTTTGGATATATGCTGGGATATCTTTATGGGATTTGAGAACAGAGATATTTAACAAACATGATTCACTGATGTGACCCAGCAGTCCCATGAGCTTGCTTCACCTGCCATGCCTTCTCAGGACTTGCAAAGAGATCTGATGAAATGCTTCTTTTGACCCCATGCTGGGGCAGTGGGGGAGATATTTCTGAGAGCTTTTTGTTGACTGTCCTATGATATGTCTACTTAGAAGGCTATAGGGCACGTTTTCCAGGGAGAGGTCCCAGCCCTGTGGTTCTCCTATTGCTCTTCTACCTCCTCCTGAGTGCTCCTGAACTTCAGAGCACATTACAAGCACATAGTTTTAGTTCAACACTTGTTTGAGTTTGTAGCTCACTGATTAGTAAGATTTTCTACCACTGGTAACAGAGCAAAAAGGTTTTGTACAGTCATAGAGACTGATTCCTCTTTGCTTCTTTTCAAAACCTGAAGGCAAACGTCAGATGAACCGGGTCGGACAGAATCCTATATGATGTGCTGGAAGTACTTAGCAGTACAAGCCTTCTAGCACCATGGTGGCCTGCTGCTCATGGAAAGAGAGAACGAGAAGCATCAGGGAAGAGATAAACCAATAATACTGCATAATGCAGAACTGGCGGAGAGGTTGAGAAGAACAGATGGAAGAAAGAGAGCAGAAAAGGTCTGTCTTGTGGTGGATGTTGCCCAGGGGAGCTGTGGTAGTCCTCGAGCAAGAAGCCCTGAACACTGACAGAGCTCGTGAAGGGAAGAGGTATGAGGACAGTGGCAGAGCTGAGTGACCTCTCTGTATGCACCAAAAGGTTACCATGGCTGGTTCAGGCAGGGAATTTGCAGAACAGGAGGAGATTGCACCTTTCAAGGACTTGAAGGCAGGTCAAATGTAATCACACTGAGTTTGTAAAACTGTTCAGCCTGTGGGAAGGAGTGCGATAATGGGGCACTTGTCTGCAGTGATGTTCCTTCTAACAGATGCCAGCATGTGGCCCCAGATGTGACACAGTGTGCATTCCTAAGCCAAGCACCATTTCCCCTGTGAAGTGTCCCCCTTTGGTGCATGACCTCTGCACTTGCACACGTGGAGCCATCATCTTCTGAGGGCCCTTCAGAGGTTGTTTTGTGAGCTCAGAGATTTTGAGTGGGGTTTGAGCCAGTGCTATTCATTTATTCTAGGAGGAGCCTCATGTCTTCTGAATAACACGTTTGTTGCTTCCTACAATGGCTGGCAATGGGCTACAACTGAATAAATGAATAGAATTATATTTGATGAAATATGGTATGACTTCCCATCTCTGAATTGATCTTCTGTCCTTCTGAGTGGCTCTCTATGCATTTTTATAATCCCTGTACAGTGTTTAGATATTAGTGACAGACGCTTTTGAAACATTTCTAGCTAAATCACAGCTGGAAGTCATGGCACCATGGTTCCACTTAATGAAGTGCCTATTCTTATTCATGAAAGACATTGTTGATATTAGCAGATTTTAAAAAACTTTGCCGCCACAACATCTACTCACCAGAAATTTTCTTCTGAAAAGCCTTGTGACCCTCAGATGTAATCTTAAAAGAATCCTGCTTACTTTGGAAAATCTCAGCATCTTCTATTCATATGTCCAGTTGGTGGAAACAAGCAAGTGGCAATAGGACTTCAAAAAGTCCTTTCTCAAAGATACCTTCTGAGGTCCTGCAAGGCAGTGTCATGGCCCTGGGCTGAGAGCTGTCTGTTGGAGAATCAAGGCTGCTCTGGAAGTTAATCTGCTCTGGGATACTGCAACTGGGCTTCGTATTTCAGTAGCAGGCTGAAGAAGACAAGCAGCACCAAAATCCTTTGGATGTCACCTCAGGAACTTACTTAGGGAGCAACATCTGCATCCGCTTTGAAATAAAGTTTTTCTGTTGCATTTCTGGCTAATACCAACAGGAATACACACCATATGCTTTCATCTGGAATAGTCCTGAAAAGGCTGTTCAAACACCAGTGAAATATAGCCATACATACCATTTAAATATAGCAGATAGTTTTTCTCCAGCAGCACTACCTGCGAGTCCTTAGGAGAGGAAAAGAGAAATGACTTCCCATTTTGGAAGCGAAGGGTGAATCATTTGAGGTAAGAAGGGTATCATTAACCAGTTTGGGATATGTCCAGGGGTATGCGTATGCAGTAGGTCACTTCAGAGAGGCAGAGTGGCAAACTACAAGCAGGAGGGAAAAAAAGAGGAAGAAAAAAGGAAACTACTGGCTGAAATAGGGGCTCAAATTATTTTTTTCACAATAATTAACCAGTGATCAATTCAGTTCACAGGAGCATGAAGGATTTGGCGCA
Source organism: Nestor notabilis (assembly GCF_000696875.1). Taxonomy (NCBI): domain Eukaryota; kingdom Metazoa; phylum Chordata; class Aves; order Psittaciformes; family Psittacidae; genus Nestor; species Nestor notabilis. The sequence continues at coordinate 12,630 of NW_009919006.1, forward strand.
GAGAAATGAACAACTACTGACTTGTGGACATAAAGCCAATTCCGAGCTTGCCTTCTTAGAAAAATCTTATGTAAGCTGAGCTGAGCACCTACAGGACGTCCAGCTATTCCAGGGAAAACCAAGCTCTCCCTGTACATACAAACCCTTTCTTTACTCAAACATACAAAAATGCAGTCATCACGCTGTTGTCAGGAAAATAAAGTGCTGCTGCTGAAGTAGCTAGAAGAGCCTTTATCCCCTATGACACATCAGCTGCATATACGCTGTCTTTGTATTATCGTACATTCAAGCCAAATTCATTAAATCGTATAGTCATTTAGACTGTTTCAGCTATGTCTGCTTAACGAATCCCACAGTCAGAGGTTGTGCGCATGGGCGATGGCAGAATGCCATTGTGTTCCCACTAAGGGAAAAGCAGTTATTTTTAAAATGTATGAGATTAAAAACTATGCATTGTAAATTTTGGTACCATTTAATTTATAAATTTTTAAGTATGATGAGTGCAACTGTAAGAAAAGAATCCATATTGGATGAAAACTGATGAATACATTTCAAACCTTTCTAAAATAAATATCTTCATGTATGTATGCACAGACATACCCACATATATATAATATAGATGTATAAATAAAGGCATAGCTATATCTCAGATTAAAGACATCTATGGCAAAGGCTCTGGCTTCCTTCAAAGTTCTGAGTCACTTGATTTTTTTTTCTTGGCAAAATATTGCTGAGGTACCTGGAGTCTAATAAAGGTGGTTTCTAAACAAAAGGAATAGCTTTTGAATAGCTGAAGAGAATCTGTAATATCTCTGACATTAAAGAAGCTCAGTTCAGAATTTGGAAATCCCTTCACTGGGTTAGACACATGGGTTTTTTTTAAGGCCAACATTTCTCTTTCAGAGTCAATACAGCTGCGGTGAAGCATGTAAGTCAGATGTGTTCCTGAAATATCCAGGAATGCAAATACAGGAGGCTGGATGAGTGGCTGCAGTGTTACTCAGGGCGGTGCTGAACCAGCACTAACCCAAGTCACCAGTGTACCAGCACGTGCTATTTGCAACCCACTGTGCAGGTACTTTAAGCCTTCTGTAGTAAGCCCAGAGTGGTGCAGCATCAGATGTTGAAGTCTATGCACTAATGAGGAGCTCATATGATTATGTTCTATAGAAGATAACAAGTAAGAGGAATCTAAATATGCCTTGAGAAATGGACTCTGACTGACTATGAGTAGAAATACTGAGATTTTTCATCTTGGTGTGCCTACAAACATACTGAAGTGCAACATAAATACGTTTTCATTTTCATGTGCATTGTTAAATACAAGCTTAAGCATTGCTGCAGTGTCATTTGCAAGGTAGGACACACACTGAAGACAAATGCTCCGTGTCTCTCTTTGTCCTACTACTGCCATCTAGGGCAGAATGCAGGTGCCTAAGCCTAGTGCCAGGGAGATGCCTTCAGGTAGTCAAGACATCTGCATAAGACTAGAGAACTCATGCAGCAAATCTGCAGCAGATTCCTAGTAGTAACATTTGGTTTAGAGTGTCTCTGTGCAACAAAGGGAAGGGGGAACTTGGGAAGAAGACTAATTCTGGAGAGAGCTTACAGCTAGTTTGCTTCTATACGTTACAGTGCTACTGTCTGACACCCTTCTGCTACGCAGGACTCTGCAGCCAGTACAGTGCTGGTGTTCCCCATCCCCTCTGCAGTCCACAGTCCAAGGCCTCAATTGCTTTTTTCTAGTGGAGCCAGGGGGCCTGGGCAGCAATGAGCACAGTCCTGTCTTGCCCAAGAACATGTCATCAGCTATTACGGAAGAAGACAGAGAACATTTCTGGGATTTATGAAGGTCAGGTGAGCCTTTCTTCAGATGAGGCATATGCCGTCTTGCTGCAGATAACTATCAGCAAGAGACAAAAATAAACAGCATTTTTTCCAGGCATAAAAGAAGTTGGTGCACTGGGAATCCAGTGTGGGATTTATGTCCTCGTGGTGGCAGGGATGGCTGGACATCTGCATGGTCAAACCAGCAGACAGGAGGGCTGGTTTCCCTGTCTGTGCCAAAGAACTGAGGAAATATGCTGGATCTGGGAGCAAAGACTTAGTGTAAGGGCACAGAGGTGTAGGCTCAGATGAGCTGTCACAGGAGATGTGTGCTGGTGGGTGGAGGTGCTTTCAGCCATGGAATCAGGGAGCACCTGGAGGCATCACACACTTGGTGTGCATGCAAGGATGCAAAGGAGCACTGCTCAGTGTAGATAATCTCTACCTCCTGTACCTCTGTTTGTGTAAGGCTGCATTTATGTATAAATACAGGCAGGCAGTATGTCCTTAACTGTGTTCTTTGGGGTCAGAGCAGCAGGGCTGTAAACACAATCGTCTTCCCTTGTAACCAGTGGTGCAACCAGCTCTGAGACTAGGCTCCTGTGTAAGCTCAGTCTGATGAGGTGCTGATTAGCTCAATGCTAGCTGGGAAAGCCTGCAAGTTTGGATGGAAGTAGTGAATTCCCTGATAATATAACCTCTAAGAGAAAAAAAAACCAAAGTGAAGTGCAGCATCTGTTCCAATCAGAAGAGAGATGCTAGCAGGTATCTGTCAAGGACAAATTCAGAATTTTAATTAGTGAGTGAAGAGAATGCTCATCAGAGAAATAATTTGGAGATGCAGATGAAATATGGACTTAATGTAACATTTCTGAAAAAGCAAAATTTTTTAAAAATGCAAAATTTATCATTCATGGAATACCAGAATATGTGCAAATTATGGGAATAAAATTATCCTCTTGGCATAGTAATGGATATGTATTTCTATAGGAGTATATCTTATTTTGAAATAGCAACCTCCAAGTCCACTGTCTAACAGCAATTCTGTGATTTATATGTTGTGCACTTGATGACACAAAAGATCTTTTCTCTGTATAGGAAGTACTGGGAATAATACTCTGTTATATATTCCACCAGAGACATGTATAACTGAGATCCATTGACAGCAGGCATGTTGACATGCAGACACTGCTTTCCCAGGCATGTGTGCTCTCATGTGCTTTCTACCAGCAACCATCAAACAGGGCACCAAAATGCCATCACATTTTACAGCATGAAGTTCAGTAAGCAATCCCAGCAAGCATGGGGTGAGTCATTGTACCTGTAAAATGTGGTTATCTCCGATATCCTCTCATCTCTAACTCAGAACCCCCTTGTTCCCTAAAACTGCAACTTGAGGAACTCACGGATGATTAACAAAAGGATTCTGTGCACTAAAACTAGAAAAATATCCCACAGGGCTGATGCTCCATGCTGCCTACCAGCTTCAAGAGCTGGTGATGTTGAAGGGAAGTATGGGCATTGATGTATCAGAAGATAACAGTGATGTACCTTTGGCAGGACGTCCTTTGGGGAGAGGTCAGCGTGAGTTAGCTTGGTCAGATAAAAATCTTGTTAGTGAATGAAGCCTGTGACAGCCTGCTTGGCCTGGAGTAATAGTGAAGAAATTCCAGAAAGGACTTTTCACTAAAAGCAAAACCTCATCTCATTCAAAGCCAGGGATCCACGAGGAGAAGGATGTAACCCAGAAAACGGTATAAGCCACCACCATGCAGGATCATAGAAGTGCTCTGAATTATTTAATGCTGAAGCTGCCTCCAGGTTTAAGCACTGTATGAAAGTGCAGGAAATAATGGATCCAGCCTCAAAGACATTGCTATTGTTTGTATTGTGTCTTAATGCGTGCACAGTGGTTACCAGACAAACAAAACTGATACAGTTTCAGCCTGAAGGAGTTTTTTATTTGACATAGTGCACGGCATTAAATCACAAGTCAGTAGGGGGCTGGGGAGAGAGGCGGTTTCAACAGATTCTGAGTAGCGGTAGCGTTATTCCCCCTATCTAGTACAATCAGCCGCGTGGTCCAAAATGATAATCTGGGAAATTTGTCAGGCTCTAGGACATCTAAGGCTGTCGTCACAACTTAAATTTCAGAGAATACCTTCTGAAGAGATGAGAACTCAGGAAACTGTTTCTCTTGACAGGAGGAAAAGGTAAAATTAGCAATTGCTGACCTGACCACCCATAAAATAACCAGGCATCTTTATGGCTGCTAAGCTGACAGGTCAGACTGCCGTGGTGTAACAGACGATTTTAAAGTGAAGAAGAAGAGATAAAACTTTGGGGGAAAAAAAAAAGATACAAAGTGTAAGGAATTTATTTTCTGTTATTCCCACTAAGTAAAATCTCATTGAAACACAGTTTTCTGATAGACAAAACAGCCTCTGATACATTTTCCTAAAAAACCACATCCCTCAATGTTCTTCATTGCCTAAAATCTCATAGAACTCTTTTCAGGTATTAAGGGTATGTTATTGTCTAGATTGGAGAAGGAAATTTCTTTTAAAAGAAAAGCAAAATGTCATAGTTTCAGCATTCTGGGCATGAAGAACTATCAGAAGAAACTGGGCTTTTGTGTGGAAAAAAATCTGCAAATAAAACCAAAATAGAGGAAGGTTTTCTAAGAGAGTGATTTGCTAAAAATATGTTTCAAGCAAATATTTTTAAAAGCATACTTAGATGCTTTCTATTTCTCCTCAGAATTTGATTCTAGTAACATGTTTTTCCTGCAAAGTCACATAGTGATTTCATCTGTGCATATTGCTAGCTATAACAAAATACAAATACATTAAAACACTTGTAAGGTTAAGCAAATATACCAATAACCTAAGGATAAATAAATTGCAGCTATATCAACATTACCTGAAGCCTAAGTATTGTGCACACTGACATTTAGTAAACAAAATCACACTTAAAAATAAATTTGAGCAACTCAAGGTTAAAAAAAACTGCTCAGGTAAGTATCTGAAGAACCTGAATTGTCCTTACAGACATTCCATGCAATCAGCATGGTATTAAAACATTTTAGTAGCAATTGCTACTGCCTCAATGACTTTGATTTTTAAAGATGTTGTCCTTCCAAAAAAAATTACTCACCTTCCTGATGCACTTACTCTGCCCTAAGTGTAATTTTCCCTTTGTGTTTAAAAATATATTTGTAAACAAGTAACAAATCCAATCTTCCTTCACTATAAAAATGATGATTAACTTTTCTGACAAAATAACCTCTTTGAAATCTAATAATGTCTTAATAGTTTTGGGATGCAAGCAACAGAAGCTCAATTGTTTTAGGAGAAAAACCCACCCACCATGTCTTATTTTTAGTGAACCTATTTTTAGCATTCTAAAATTAGTGTTAGAATAACAAAGTAGTAAAGCAAGGTCCTAGTCTACTTCATTATCTTAATTATTAGCCTGACAGCCTAAGTGACTCGATTAAACATCAATGACAGAAAAGCTGAAGGGTTTAAAGGTCAATAAATACGGTGATAGGAATCCTTCGATGTACCCTTTTGCTACAGACTTCTGGGGTTTAAATGTTGACAAGCTAATTACTCTTCTTCCCTAATTAAGCATGCAGTTCTTAATCAGCTGGTCAGTGAACAGCTGATCACAATTGCTCATTTGGAAGTTCACAGAGGTCTAACACAACCTAAATTAAACTTGTAAACAGCAGAAATGGAAGCCAGATCCCAACTAGTTGATGTTCTTAATTGAACTATTGTTGGAGAAAATTTTGTTCCCAAGTTTGTGAACCTGTTATGTCATTGAGCCAAATTCTGGGTCACAGTCACATGGGAACGAGCCACCTCACTCCTCTCCATCCAGGTGGATGAGTCCTGAGAGTACTAAGACCTAATACGGAAAGGGTCAAAGGAAACATAACATAACTTTCTCTCCTGCCTTTTTCCATCTCTCATAATCTCTCTGTTTTCCCCATTGAGTGAGGATCTCTGCAATTACTCTGAAAGACATAATCTAAATCCTTTCTGAATTTGGAGGGCTGCAGGTAGGAGAGGGCAGACAAAGGTGGCTCTGCTACCTCCATGGTCAATGTATAACATATTCATAGGCTGGGTTAGGAAACACTGATCCTTACGGCATCCTGCTTTGGCTATGGTGTACCAAAGAAATGACTAGGGTGGAAGAAATCTCCCAGTCCTCTCGTCCCTTTCCTGTCAGGGAAGGATTTGCAAAAAGTCCTAAAAGCTTTCATGGGAAGCATGAAGTCCCTTCAGTTTCCCACTAGCCTATTATTAACACTGTTTGCCTCCTATTCCTGCCATTAATGACTTTGCAACTACTGGTATCAAAAAGCAGTGTATTCTTTCATATAGATGTATGTCCTGTGGTGGCTTTTCAATAGCTCTGCTGGCCATTTGTGCTAGCTGCCCCTCTTTTAAATAAAGGGAATTTGAAATCATATTTACATACAAATACAGATAAGAAGTAGAAAATGCAGCAGTCATAGAAAGAAAATGAGCCACGTGTAATGGGAAAAGAATTTTACATCCATTTCTCTAAGCTATAAGGCTGCATGAGGATTGGTAAAACCAGGGGAAACAGAAAAGCAAAGAATATACCATGCAGAGTGGATCAGGACATTCAGGCAGTGACAGAAGAAAAGGGATCCTGGGGATGCATGGACAAAGCAGTGCAGGGGATAAGATAAAAAGTAGAGCAAACACTAGACAAAAAGACCCTGGAAAGAAAGAGATAGTGAAACTTTTCTCCCAGTCTCAAACAGAATTATTCCTTTTCCTTGCAGTTTCTCTTCAACTGCTTCCTATGCTTCGTTTCACCCTGGCTACTCTGTGGGCCACTTTCACCATGCCTCTAGGTGTGGTGGCTTAGGATGGAGGAGCTCTCAGGTGAGTACTACAGGGGAGAATCAGGCTAGAAAATGGCATATGTGCATGATAAGAAGAGTCCAAGGAACAGACCAGCCAAATAAAAGAAAAATAAGGGTATTAGCTTCACTGGAAAGTCCAGAGGACTCCACTGGGGCTGCTGAAAAAATGTCATCCTAATGGAGGATGCTGCATACTGGGGCTTGACGACATTGTCATCGAAAGTTTGTTGGTAAACCGCACTCCATCACCATGAATTTTCCTTTCTGTTAGTTAAAACATGTGTAAGATTTACCTGCACATGGCCAGAGATAAGTGGGTTTTCCACATTTTTTAAATAACTTAGTTACCAAAATGGAAAATCTGTCTCTCTGATATCACATAGATTTATTCCAGAATCTATGCAGCAATAATCTAGCACTTGGGGGTATGAGTGGGTGGTTGTAAACAGCTACTTAAATAATAAAGGCTCGATCTTTATCCCACAAAGGAACCCTGAAACCTGATAACATGGCGGAGTGCTCAGAGGTGGCAATATTTCTCCACTCACAACCAGTCAGTCCAAAAGGAGGAAAAAGCTTAATTTTCCTGGTATATGGGACAGCAAATGCAGCAAACCAGCAGTATTGCAGTAAACTGAAGCAATACTTCTGATGTCCCTACCTTTGCCTCCTGGTTGTTGGTGGCTGATGATGTTCCTTCTCCACAGCTGGACTGCAGCTCCTCATCTGGACTTGGTTGTTGGTTAGTTCACATTGACTCTGTCCATACTAATAAATTAAATAGTACTGAAGAATGTTTCCAGGCACTAGAAATCAATCATTAATCCTTTTAAATTGTCTGGGGGGGAGGGACAGCTTAATAGCATGGACACAGGCCATCCCATGCAAGCCAGCCTCAAGGCCAGAACAGCCCTGGGCACATTGACTGGAGGTCCCCAGCCACTGCCCCTTGCCCCCCATTGACAGGCTGAAGCCCAAGTAGTCATACTCCTGGTGTGGAGCCTGAGGAGAGAGGTTGTCCCAGCCCTTTCTGCTGAGCCATGCCTCTGGGGTGCAGCCCATCCTGAGTTTGGAGTTATTTGAACTGTCATGGTGGTGTCCTATTTACCTCAATTGGGACGTTAAGGGTCAAAACTGATGCCAGGAGGTCACTGGGAGCCCCCAGCTCCTCAGTGCAAGGTACCAGCTCCGCCGTCTGTTAATGCTTCAGAGTACTTGCAGTCCCATTCACACACACACATATTTACTACCTCACAAATGTAAAACGCATGGTTTGGACATGGAGAGTCTCAGCAGGATGGTCTTGGCATTCACCCTGCTGGGAATGGGGAGCCATGGCTGTCATGGCTGCAGTCGGCTGCCTTCAGCTGCTCTTTGTGCCTTGCTTTGTCTCTAAGCCTCAGGCACAACTTTTTAGGATACTGAAATGAATGCTCAGTAGACAAAGAAAATAGTAATTTCTCATGCAAAATGTAAGAATGGGTATAGACTGGTGGAACTACCTGTTTGCTAAGGAATTTGTAGTAGACGTCTTCTTCAGTTCTCATACAAGGAAAATTCTGGTTTGTTGACTGTCCTAAATCACAGTGAAACTCTGGTCAACAAACCTAGCTAAGCAGATGAAAATATATTATTAAGAAAACGTAAGGGTCATTCTACTCATCTTTTGCAGTGTTCAGAGATGCAGATGTGCAAATCTACCTATCAGAAAGAATTTTTGTCCCACATTTAACTGCCCCATAGACAGGGGAGTAAGGCATTGATCCTCTCTATTGAGGCTGCCTCTTCCTTTCATGTAACATGGCGCAGCTGTGTTACCTCTTGCATAGGCTTGACCAATTCCCTCTTCCATAGGCTTGTCCAGTGAATCACAGCTTCTCAGGTGCAGGACCTGAGTCAGCAAGATGCAGCAGCATAATTTTAGTGCTGTTTATTTGTTCGATAAAAAGATCAACAGCTGTTTTATTTCTTTCCTCTCCTTGGCCATTCAAGCACTGCTGAACTGCTATGGCTGTGATTCCCATAAGTGCATTATTGTAACTTCCACAGCACAGCGGGAGCAATTATTCTACTCCAAGTTGCATCTCCTTCCACCTGGATATATATTTAAATACATGGCCAGAGGGGACCACCTCCAGCAAAAAGGTATTTCTAACCTGAATATCAGATGCCTAAGCCTCATCCCCAGACACTTTAGAAAGTGTTTTGGTTTAACTGAAAATTGAGATGGGAACAGCAGTATTGGCAGAAGCTTAGCTCCCTTTGATACTGTAATTACTTTTACTGATCATTTCATTCGCACATGGCCTGCACTCAGGGACAGAAGTGTTATCCCCCTGGTAAGGATGGGAAAGGTGGAACATGTATCAGCATAATTTCTGGAAAGAAGCTGTACAAGGGAAACCTACACTATTTCAACTAAACCCAGCAAGTTAGTGACCCTGCTGCATGTTTATGATAAAAAAAAGTGAGTAAAACTGTTCACTGGTATTAACACCTATCAGTTTGGCAAAGAGAAAAGAATAACTTTTGTTACCATAACCACTCAGTGGTGCAAACTGTCAGTCTTTAAGGGTTAAAAAAACCAACCACATATTTTTTTCCAGAAATAATATCACTTGCAGAATCACAGATCAAGTTTAAAAAGAATCGGGTCCATTGCAAGAGTAGTGCACCAGTTTTTTCTCTATAGTGTTTTTGGAAGTGGGTATTTTGTAAGCAACAAACTCCATTATTGTTTTGGCAGTGTATGGACATTTAAAGTGTAGGGACTCTTGTGTTATTCAAAATTGCAAATTAATGCTCATTTTTTTGTTTGAATGGAAGAATCAGTTAATCAGACTCTGTGCTTTGCCTCCTGAAAGGGTAGGAAAATCTTCAAGCAGAATATTGCCTCATGTCTTTAAGCCTGGAAATAAAAAAACCTCCAACATTCCATTTAACTGTCTACAATCAAACGAAAACTCAATCTATTTTCTTCAAGAGCTGTTGCAAAGGAACATATGCAGCTGTACTAATAGTGACTAAAATTTTATTTGACAGCCAATAGGGTAATTAGTAAATTAAAGCTTGTTTGTTTTGATGTCTGATTTATTTGAGTGACATCAGGATTTTCATTCTAAACTAACTTTTCTTATAATTCATCACCCACTGGATTTTATTCTTTCAAGTACATTCCTCTGGAACACAGCTCTGCTTCCTCCTGCTGCTGAAGACCAGCAGATGTAAATCAGATCTCGGTGGACTTTTTCAGTTTCTCAAAGATGTCTTGTGTTTGTCAGTTTGCTTAACACTAAGACTTCAATGCAAAACCTGACTACAATATGTCAAGGGAAAGTCTACTTACTGAGGAAGTAAAGTTACATAATCTCATTTTCAATTACGTTTCATTTAGGGCATATTCTCATCATCACCCACTATTAAATACAAAGATTCTTGACAAGGAACTCCTTGAGGAAAACATGTCACGTTTAAGGATATATAGCACACATGTTTTGTAAAGGGCCAGAAACCTTGTTTAAAAAATCCTAACAGCTCAGTGCTTTAATTATCCTGGGAGGAGCTTCTGCAAATCCAACCTGCATATAGCTCCTGTTAGGGAAATCCTGGTGATTATAGCTTGGATGTAATCTCCCCATCAGTGGGCCATTCTTTCATGCTGTGTGTTAATGGCATCTTTAGAGTGGACATTCACAAGTCAAACGTCCTGTTAAGAGATAGATGTGTTACACTCAAAATTAAAAGAAGAATAAGGACACTTCAGACAATCCAACTTTCTAATATTATGGGTTAAATTAGTCTCTGTTGCAGGATAGGAGTTATTGTTGAGATGAACTTGACACAGTTTATTGTTGCTTTACACAAATGCACCCTTCCTTGCACATGTGGCAGTGAAAGAGTGTG
>NW_009919006.1:23302-26442 GCF_000696875.1 Nestor notabilis
GCTATCACCTTGTTATTCAAAACAAACTTGGCTTCCTTGAAGGAAGAGTCATCTCAGAAAATGCCGGCCCAAAACAGGAGACAGACTTGCCTGCTGGACAGGTCACATTGTTATCATTGCCTAGCTGGTCTCACATTTTCTGCAGAACAGGACTCTTGAGGAAGGAGAATGGCTTGGAAAGGAGATAGCTTTCAGCCATCCTCCTCTGGGCCCTGCAGAGGGACAGCAAAGATCAGCCCTGCTGCCCTGGGCTAAAGGGGAAGTCAGTGCAGCAGCCCCCTGTCCTGCAGGAGAAGGCAGCAGGCAAAGCACAGGGGCTAATGGCTTTAAAGCTAAACTGAAATGTGTATAAATTAAGCAAGCTTTTAAAGTACTTCGGACTAAATTAGTCTCTGGTGGAACTTTGCTGGTGTTTGTGGAGTTACACCCTGGATGAATCGGGTTCTCTGGCACGAGAAATGAATGCTGCCTGACTTTAAATAGACCATGAGCTGTTTGCAGCTGAGCCAGGCTTGTTTCCTCCTGGAAAAAATTTTCCTTGAAACCTTTGTACCCGGTGATTTTGTGTCCTTATAAATGGGCTGACTGAATGAGACAAAAAGTAGAGGGGTACCATGCTGCATATACATGACAGGCAGACTAATTTAAAGTTCTAACTTATGAGCTGGGTTTTTCCAAGACCGTAGATTTTCATTAGCTGTTTGCTGTGTTAATAAGAGACAACCACAGCAACAAGTGGTACGAATGTTAGCTTTGAAATACAGAGCACCTCTTAAACCAACAGAACCAGCAATAAATGGTGTGTGTATATTTGCTCATTTGGCAAAGGTAGAAGTTCAATTATGTCTTATGGCCAGTTTACATATACCTGACCAAATTCATCCCTAGGGCAACTCCACCAACTTCATAGGAGCTACTTAGGGAATGAATTTGCCATTTTTCTTTTAATGCCACTTCATTCCAAATACGATTATTTTTCCATGGACTATTCAATACAGTCTGGCTGATACGACACAGAAAAGGGAAGGCAAAGACCTGCACATTGTTTCTGGTTCTTAGTGCCTCTGCCGCAGTTTCTATTTCTAGCCATTTGCTCCACATGCTTTTTGGGAAGCAGGAACTATTTCTTATTGCATGTTTTATGCTGCATTTCTTGTGCAGGTTTTTGCTTTGCTAATCACTTCTAAAACTAATCATATAAAAAATTGCAAGATATTAACAATGCCTGTTCCCTGAAAGGATAACAAGTCAACCCACGGAATGGTCAGCAGAATTAGTCCAATCAGTTGTCCTGTGTTGGATTTTGCTCAGGTTGAGGCAGCTGGCCCTTCTTCACATCTATTGCCACATGGCGTCAGAGATGAAACCAGAAGGTAATTCCACAGTTTCATTCTGGTTTTGCTTTCTTGCTTTAAAAAGTTGGACGCATCTCGGCAGGCATGGCTAAGTCCCACCTGGCTAAATCCTCCCTCATTCATTCTTCTTTTTGGCTCAGACAGAAAATGCACACATATAAACCTGAATACACAAACTTAACCTTACTGTAAAGCCCCAGGAGGGCATTTGCTTATGTGCTACCACTTTCTTTAATCATACTCCACTGGGAGCTAGTAGATAATACAGCTGCTTATGAGCACTGAGCAATTTGGTGAACTAAGGCTCTGTTAGTAGATGGCTACTGAGACTCCAGCCATGGGAGGAGAGGCCTCTCTGCACCTCTGCAGATGCAGTGAGACCCATGCAGCTCCCCATCAGTCAGACTGGTAAAGGGTGGCAGGAGTTGTATGTTTTTTCTTATTCACTGTCCTGTAGCACATGTCAAGAGGATATGCCGATGACCCAGACTGAAGTATAGACCTGCCAGTGAAATCATCACCACCCACTGTGGATCTCACCTGGAGCTGGTACCTGTGTGATGTGACCAGAACGACAGTAAACACCCTCCTTTTCTGGGAATAACAGAAAAGCACCATCCTTTCTCTGTAGGCACTTTGTCTGCTGGGATATAAAAAGTCTTCTGCCTTTGTTTATTGGCACATAAAAGGTTTAGTTGAGCTGCTTTTGCATGAACGGGGGTCATTCCTTTGTGCCCCATGCTCTGTGGCTAATGCTACTGTCACAGCTCTACCTCCTGCCTGCACAGGGTTGTTATTTCTCAAATTAGGTCCTTAGACTGTGATTGGTGAAGATCATTGAACAAATCCACTAAATCTAATGAAACCAGTCTAACAGCTCTAGAAGTAATTTGGGGATTTTAAAATTAAAATTTCACTATCAAAATAGTATAGTTTGTTCAATTTCCGTTACAACCAAATGCACAAAAATGCAAAATTTCAGTTTTCTTTGTAGAAAAATGAAATTACCAATTTTTCTGTTATATACTCAATTCTGCAGGTTCAGTATATGTGATTTGTGTGACCCTTCTTTGTCCCTGGTGTAATGCCACTGAGTCTATCAGGATATGAATCCACTTGATTTTTTTTCCTGAGAAGGTTTTTAGGCATCAAGTCTTCAGACCTGACATTGACTTACTAAATTTTTGCCTGTTTTCCATCCCTGTGGGACTGCAGACTTCAAATCCCTCCCTTCCTCCCAGTTCTGCAGCTCTCAGGGGACTCCTCCAACCATGTCAAAGCTTCCTTGCCCTGGCAAAACTGCTTGAAAGGTGCAGGACAGGGACAGCACGTGTGTTCAGACTGATACACTTGTCTTTTAAAACATCTTAACTCTGGGGGCAAAAAGGAGAGCAAATGCATGGCTTAGAGCTGACTTCCAACCATATCCTGTCCAAGTTCTCTCTTCAAAAATTACAGCATTCCTTGTTAAAATTAATCCTAAAGAAAACACATTGGGGAAACACTTTCTGAATGCTGGTAGCTGGGTTTCATGTTAGTCATATGGATATGCTACCAGCAAAGGAGACTTTTGCATAACCTGCTGCAAATGTATGACAGACAGCTTGTCAGGAAATGCTCGATATAGGCAATGATTTGGGACTAATTTCATGGATGTTTTCCAGTTTCTATTTTCTCTCCCTGATCCTCCTTTCTCTTTCTCTGAACAAGAGGGCTCCTGAAATTTCCTGCTTAACATCTTTCACTTTGAATAAAGAATACACTAAACATCCCCCCTGCAGCTGG
>NW_009919006.1:26473-34500 GCF_000696875.1 Nestor notabilis
CCCCTCTGGAGGGACCCGCAGATGATGTTGGCGGATTTGAGAAGGTCCAGGCAGGAGGGTTTAGCCCCCAGCACAGCCCACACTGAAGCCTGCAACCTGAGACCATGCCCCCCGCCTCGCTCCCCACCTTCCCCTCGCACAAGCGTGTGCACACACACACACTCACATGCAGAAGCAGGCAGGGACTTTAAATGAACCCAGATGGCTGGCACACAGGGAGTAGGCATCCTGGAAAAGTGCCCCGGGGCGCTCTGGTTGTTGTCATTTTATTCTACAAACCAAGTGCCTTCAAGATGTCTGTGTTGTTTCTTAATAGGAGATCACTCCCGTTTGGGCTCTTAGCCCCTTCCTGTTGGGAAATGTCACCGAGGCATCAGAGAGATACACAAAGATTGATTTGACTGAAATCAACCATTCTCTTAACTCAGAGGTTGTAGATTATTATCCTTAATAAAGACCATATTGTAATAAAATCCAAATCAGATCCCAATTGAGAGACTGTACTTTCCCCTCTCTGGTGCGTGTACTGTTGCCTGATTGAGTGATTTGACTTTTGTGCAAAAGAAATTAATTGGCTATGAGTAACATGAAATGTTGATGAAAAGTGTGAATATAATGAATGCTGATAACCAGTTTCAATTCTTTTTTTCCCCATTTTCTGTTTTTCCATTTCAATCACACCGAACACATGTTTCCCTTCTTTATTTCTCTATAAAAATATGCAAACAATTACCTGGCTTTGGAGACATAATTACAAAGGGGTTCATCTCTAAAAGGTTATTATTGATTTATAGAGTTCTTTAGTTTAATGGAAGACAGACAGGAATAAAAAGAAACACTCAGCTTTCCCCACAAATAATAGATGAGCTGCAAGGGAAATGTAAGATTTAGGAGTAATTTTTACAAGATACACAGGCTGCATGGTTCAGAGAGATGTTTCTTGTACATGCACAGTCATTCAGAAACCATAACGTAGCAAGGCTGGTACAGACGTCTTCTTCTGTAATTCAGCATGAAAGCATTCTGACAGGCCATGATAGCCAGTATCTGCACATAACACTGAAGATAAAGTGTATGGGATAATTTGTAATGCCAGACCTAGTGCTGGATTTTAAAGGAGAGATACACAAGCAGAAGTGTGTCTGAGACGAAAATCAGTCAATTTGTGATTAGTAACTATCAGGCAGAGGCTTTGGGGTTTTTTTTGTTTTTTTTTTTTTTTTAAATAGATGTTTAAATCTATAAATAAGTGTGTGGAGGAGGATAGAGTCTGGTTTTGGAATACCTGGCCTTCCTCCAGCTCACCCTGGACTCTCAGGGAAACAGCTCAGTGGGGTGGGTGGGAATGGGACCATGCCTTCACTGAGGACACCATCTCCAGAAGCCTAGGACTTTGGGCTATTTTCCATGTGATTTTTTGGTGTGACTTGTGTCTGCTCTCAAAGTCTGATGCTGTGAACCCCTGGCTGCAAGTACTGTCATTTTGTTCAGTACATACCTGAGACTGGCACACTATGGTGGGGCCCTGGTGGCCTGATGGTGGGAGTGGTGATGATGCAGCCCTGCACCTGCTCCCTGTCTGGGCTTGCGCACTTTTAACCAGTGAGGCCTGCCATGAGAGAGGTATGGATGCTAACAGCAGAGTTAATTCCCTCATTTCTTTAAGTATCCAGAGCAAAGTCTGGTTTGCTTTAATTACCTGTGTGCAGCAAGTTGGATTTGCTCTTAAATCTGCTTCCTGCAACAAATGTTATACTTATGGTATTGCACAATTACTCACCAGCAACCTTTAATGCTGTATTTAATTCATCCACTCAGATTTAAAGAGAGCAAAATATGTCTGATCCCCATTCATGTAACATCCTGAGTGCTTTCCCCACCCGGACATGCACCCAGCTCCAGTACAGCTCCCAGATAACACTTCCCACCAAGGACTTGGGTCTTTTGGGAAGTGGGTGGGAGATTTCCCAAGCCCATAGAGCCCTTGTGGAGAACACACTTCTGCTGTCTCTGCTTTATAATTATCATTGCCTGAATCTGATGAAACAGCTTGTAAACAAACGCAGTCTGAGGCAATTTTAAAAGAGAAACAGATTAAATCAATAGTGCATCCTGCACTGTGGTTGTAATTGCTCTTGATGGCCGTTCAGCTTCATGGTTGTTGTTTTTCTATCTGTAACATGTAAAATCCCAGAATAATGGTCTTCTGTTCAGCAGTATTGCAGAGGAAGTCAATAGCTCCAATCTAGCAGCTCTGGGCAGGCCCAGTATGGCCCCAGTATGGCCACGCAAGTGCTGCTGGCTCTCTGCGAGCACAGAGTCCCTACAACCTCTGCAGCTCCAGCCCAAACCAGAGGGATGGGGCTAGATGGACATGCTCTATTAATTAGATTGATTTCATTAATTTGATTTTATTGTGAGTTGCCCTTTGGGAAGGTTTTCTGTAAGCCCAAATGACTGTCCTAAATGAACACCTTTCAGCTGTCTGTACAAGCAAAGGTGCAAAGACCTTTCATGCTATCCTTTTCTCCTAGTGTGCATGTTTAAGCTCCCTCAGTTTAACCCCCTACATAGGTACCGTTTCTTACATCACTCTCAGAAAAACACATTCCTTACTGCTTTATGCCTTTTGACAACAGTAAGCAACTACTACTGCTGAGTATTATCATAATTTAACTTTGGGGCTTGGAATGCAGAAATATGTGCAGGATTATGTTTCATTTTATATACAGTCTTATAATGAACCATAATATCCTTTTGGAGATTTTGCCATATGAGAAATAAGAAAATGAAGAAACAAGTTTGCATGAAGAATTCTGTTCCCTTACACGTCTATATTGTATTACTGCTTTGTACCTGATTATACTAATTTAGTCACAATTAGGTGTTGGGTTTTCAGATACTTCTCAGAAATGTATAAGCCAATTGAAGCCATGATCCATGAATAATATTTGAAAAAGGTTAAAAACTTTGATGATCCGACCCATTGTCAGTAAAATAGATAGTTAATTTTGTGTCCTAGAGTCCAGAAGATTCAGCCGTAAGCAAGAAAAAAACACAACCAAAACTAAAAGGTAAATTAAAAAAATTAATTGTCTTCAGTCTTTCCCAAGATTTTTTTTTTTTTTTTTTTTGCCAGGTGCACCCTCAGTAGTGGCAAAAATATTAGTTAAACCAACCAACAGCAGCAGCGGCGACAGGTACTCTCTGTTTGAATCTGTGCCTCAGTGCCATGGTAGGCTTACCACGGTAAGGGAACCTGAGACCTGCCAAAGCTTCCCCTTAATTCTTCATCTCTAGCTCAGCCCAGACAAGCTGGCCCTGTGTCCCTGCTCCCTCAGCATCCCTGCTTTGGGATGCAAAGCTTCTACAGACAGAGATTGCACATCTTGGTCCATGAGCTCAACCATATACCACTGTCAGTAGTAAAAGCCCTGTCTACCATGTAGACCAGGGAAAATACGGCTGTTTATTTGAATGATTGTCTACAGGATCCCTCAGAGGTAGAAGTTCCAAACCTCCAAGTGGCCCAGAGAGTCCTATTCTCTCCAGCTAGAGCTGAGCTATGTTTCCTTTTATTATACAGTCTTAATAGTGACCACTGACCAGCACAACTAATGTTATTTAATTTTATTTAGAGCTCATTTTCAGATGTGATTGCAGTTACCATTTTGCAATTTACTCATTTTGCATCTCGTAATACTAGAGGAAAGTGAGACAAGGGATGTGAGTGGTGACACTGTGCAGTTGATGCAATAAGGCAAATTAACAGCTAATAGCTGGCAGATAGCAGCAGGTCAGTTGATTAACAGATGACAGAAAGCTCAGCATTTGCCATCCATTGCTCTCATCTGTTCTGTAGGAAATGCTTCAGGAAAACAAGAGTACTTTTTATCACTTCAGTTTGCTGAAACAGCAAGCATGAGGAGAAGGTGACTGGTGTCCCTCCAGAGAATCAAAGAGCTGATGCTTAGGAGGAGGACAGGAGAAAAGGCCAGATTCCCTAGCTGATATTTCTGTTGATACGTGGAGAACCTGCAGGCTCAGCCCCAACCAGCTTCTCCCTGGTCCTTCCTCTAGCAACCGGGTGCCTCTAAAACTGCAAAAGGAATAATACAGCTGAAAAGAATGACTCAACTATTTAACTCCTTCCTTAAATGGAGACTGTTCAAATGCATCCTTCATTTGTCTGTCCCAGTGGTGTATGAGAAAAATGGCTTGTGGGCTCTGCCTGGTGCCACAGAGATGAGAGGACGCACATGGCTCGCTGCTCCTCTCTAAGGATCTCTTTGTTCTTCCCAGTCCCCGGGGCACATGGTCCATGCGAGGCACTGACAGTTTTTGTTATCACACAGACTTATCAGTTTCAGTGACAATCACTCCCTTTTCAAAAAAACATTATTTCTCATGATTGTCTCCCTCTTGGAAAATGTGGCCTTTAAAGCCAAAGTGGGGCAAAAGAAGAATGAAGGGGAGACAACAAATGTCCTGGCGACATAGAAGTTAAATGGTGTGTTATGGGGCAATCAGTCAATTGGCTCAAAGAGGTATAAATCAATATGTGTGCATGCAGAAAGGAAACCCTGGACCTTGCATTGCAAAACAAAGAGGGACCGTTTTGTTGTGCCTGTGCAGGTTTAGCAGCTATTGCAGAGGAAACAGCACATGCGAGATGAATAAAGGGAGGGAGGAAGGAGCGGGGGGAAGGTGAGGGGCTCACTAATAACAACATGTTTTTTCCTTCCTTCCTAACTCAATGGCACATGTGACCTCATGAAGCCAATAAGTTATGAGCATCTGATGTAAAAGTTCCCCCCCAAAAATGCTGCTTTAGCAAAGACCACTGGGTAAACTGTGTCACAATTAATTTCTGCAAATGCCTTGATTTAAGGCAGGCGCAGGACCTGAAATTCACACCAGCTCTTTGTGTGCTGGAGTCACGCAGATACCAGGCTTGGTGAGAAGAAACTGCATACTTCCTATTTTATTTCACCACTGCTCGACCTGCTTTTCCTCAGACTTAAAATCATTTGCCAGGTCAAAATAAACTCTTCAGAATCCCAATGTGAAAAATGTACCTAACAATTCAACCCTTGTAAGTTGGGAATTGGAAGAGAAAGTGCAGTGGAGTCTAATTAAATTATATAATAAGCAGCTTAACTTGCGGTTTCAGTTTGGTTTGTGTTATTCTTATTATCATAAGTATTGCAGCTGGCAAAGACCTATTGAAATATGCAAAGCAGAGATGACCAAACTGGAGATTGTTTGGGTTTTGCAAGAGCTTGTCGATCAGAGCTTGATTTTGCAGAGTCAAATCCAGAAGATGGGTCAGGCCAATTCCGATTTAATTCGGAATTTTCCTCAGAGTTAGCAATGAGTTCTGTATTTGACCTGTCTCTATTACAGACAAAAATCAAAGGAGATTTGGATTTGCAAATCCTCACCTGTCAGGTCCTGGTTTGCAGAATGAAAACCAGTGCTGGCTCAGATTTGGGTGAAGCTGAGTATATAATCCTGACTTTAGCTTTCTCTCATTAACAAGTTAGTTGGTGTTGCCCAGAAGATGGCACTTCAAAGAGGAGATGGCGCTCCTGGCACTCATGTGGTGCTGTAGATCTGTTCAGCCCACCCACTGCTGGGAGGTCCAGAGTGAGTTACCAAATTTTGCCCTTCTTTTATGCCTTCTCTAGTGCCTGGCGTATAGCTACAGGAGCCAGATAAGCAAAACTGCTGATGGTACATGAAGTGGGTGAGGAAGTGCCCAGATAAGCTGCTAACAGGGAGGGTGGCAACTAACAGAGGTCAACAGCTACTGGCAGGGAACACTACATCTTAAGCTAGTACGACTTTCCGAGTAATAATTTGTGCTCTGTGTAGCACAGATATGATGGCAGAGATTTACGTCATGAGTTATCTTAATTGTCAGTAAAGTATTTACATACTGGTGGGTACCTTCATGAAATGAATGCTCATAAATTTGAATGATTAAAACAGTGATCTTTCCAAAAGTTTGGTATACGTCTTGGCCTGCTATGGAAACAGGTTGCACTGCCCACTGAAATCTGAATCTGGATTTAAGGCTTCAGTTTGGCAACATTTCTAGTTTTGAATTCTGTCTCATGCAAGCTTCAAGTAAGAATAATTTCGGTCTGTTTAGTGGTCTATAAATCCAAGTGCCCCAAGTACAAATTAATCACTCTGTTCTCTGCCCCAGGGGGTTGACTATAACAAACAATGACTGAAGTCATCAGCGAAAGTCGAGGTCACAGGCTGAAAGAGGAAAATACGCTTTTTCATTTCTAGTATAAAAAAACCGAATGCATTGTTTGAAAATGTCAATGCATGAACTAGACTAAATGGAAGCAGACTAAGTTGGGCTCTGACATCTAATGCTTCCTCCTCCACTCCTTTTTTGCTTAATTTGACAGCTACTTACCAAGATATACAAGTTCAAAATTTCAAAATAAACTGTGAAATAAGAAGTTTACAACATTATCTTTCCTAGTGCTATGAAGTCTAAGTACTGAAGGTAGGGATGAGAGCCCTGATTCCAGCTTGGACATTGCCTCCATCTGCTGCTGCAAACAAGGCACTTACTTAAACCCTCTGCCAAGGCCTTTCTGTAGCAGTTATCTGCCTTGCAGTGGTGAAGTTCTGCCTAATGAACAATTACTGTTTGGGAAGCACTGCAAGATTCACAGAGCCAAAGTGCAAGTTTGGTAAGTTGCCAAACAACATACAGGTTCATCAAAGGTCGATGGTCTCCAGAGAGTGCTGAGAAAAAAATATTTATCATACACAGCCAAATCTCTGGTGATTCTGAGTCTCAGGCAACCTTACAGGTCCTTAGGGTGGTTAAACCAGTTTAAATCTTATTTATGTATTTATATATATATATGAATATTGATATGTTCATATATCTATATACTTAAAGGCAATCAACCTAGTAAACCACTTTAAAATACTTTACACATACCATCAAGTAAAAGCATGGGCATGGCACACACTGCAGAGCAGGACTGACCTAAAGTTACTTACAGTAACAGCAGATTTTTTTTCCTAGTTGGCAAATCAAATATGACCCTTGGATCTTAAATCCCCAGAGGATACAGAAATGTTGTCTTGGATGTAAAGGCACTGTTTGCCAAAACTTGCTATCATAATTCAAGGCTAAAGCAGTTCTAGAAAAAAAAAAAATCTTCTGTTTAATGTGGAGGAGTGGCTTAGTGATAAGGGTCACAATCTGTATATGACCAATCCAAGCTTTGATCCAGGCTCTGAGCTATCTCTTGCTGATACTGCGGAGTCACCTTGAGCTGTCCTTGAGGCCCGGCGTATGAGGAACTTGGCTATGTAGCAAGAGGACTAATGAGGAACTGAAACGGAGTTGTTTGCCAAAGACGGGCTGAGTAGGCGTCTCTTGCCGATACGTGGACAGTCATCAAGAACCAATGACTGTGGCCTAAGAGGCGCGTGGACAGCAGCTGTTATCCTATCATAGCTTGTTGAGTAGCGCGTGTTCAGTGAAAAGCTCTATATAATGTTTGCTTTGCCGCATAATAAAGGAGAATGATCATACTCGCATCGAGACTCATCATTACTCCGGGATCGCCCCCCCACTCCGACATCTGGTAGCAGAGGATGGTTATGCCCTCCGATTCTTCGAGACTGCGGTAAGCAGCGAGAGAAGGGGAGTGGGGGATACAAGCGACTGGGAGAGGGACTGATTCCTTGGCGAAGGAACAGATCCGGAGCAGTGTGGCCGTCTGCCTCCCAGGGGAAAGGAAAAAGAAGGTTGCCGAAATGGAAGAGAAAGCGGCAGCCAAGTTGCTCGCTAGTATCCTCTCCAAGAGAGGTATTGAGACAACGGAGAAGCAGCTGACTAAGCTCATTAACTTAGGTCGGCGATTGGGGCATTTTGGAGACACTCAAACGCTATTTTCGGTGCTTGAGTGGCGTGAATTTGGAGACTCTATGTGGCAGAAACAAATCGACCGGTCGCGATGAGAGTATCTGCGCTGGACGCG
>NW_009919007.1:0-5220 GCF_000696875.1 Nestor notabilis
AAGGTTGTGCTCCCTGGTTAGGAAAGAGTTTGACGCCCTGAGTCTGTGCTCGCGGATCTCCATAATTGGCTTCACCATGTGCCCTGATGTGTGAAGGCAGATGCTGCCACATGAGCAGGGTGTCCCTCCTCACTCCCCACTGTCTGCAGGGATTAACGATGCCTCCAGTGCCAACTCCGGCCATCCAAATTCCACCCGAGCTGATGGCAAAGGCGGCAATGCAGGAGTACTACAGGAACACCATTGACCCTGTTGCCTACGGGCCTGGGAAGTACTGGCTTGACAGGTCCAAAGGTACTGCAAATGTGCCAGCTGCCCACCAGCGTCACACAGGGCACATCCCCATGGGGTCAGGGGGATGAGGGTGCTCACAGCAGCTCTGTTCATCTCCCCCTTTGAGACTCTTCATTCCCTCTACAAACTGGTGAACGGACCCTCACTCAGCATCTGCACGTGTGGCTTTATCCTGGCTTCCTATCCCCATCCCAGCACTGAGACTGTCCCTGTCCCAGCCATATCCACAGGTCCTCAGGGTTCTCTCCTTCTATGGCCCTTAAATATGCACTGGTGGTACATGCTGCTTGGGGGGACCCCCTCTTTGTCCTACCAAACCTCCAGAGACCAAGGCTGTGCAGGCAGGGATGAGTGACCAACAAGCTGGAAGTGCTGAGTGGCACCTACATCACAGGCCCTTAACAAGGACCCTGGGATCAACACCTCAGGCATGCTGGCCCCATAGCATTGCATTTCAGGGCAGGGGGAACAGTTGGGATCCTTCAGATACCGCCTCAGATGTCCCCAGCACCACAGGACACTGCTCCCAGTCACTTTTGCATTGCAGAAAAGTACAGGCCAGTTGTTGTCGGTGATGACAAATACGCGTCCTGGAGAACAAGTCCAAGCACTACAGCCTGGAGTAAGGGATCTGCTTACCTTCCTCTCCTGCCCAAGGTAGAGTCCACTCCTTCCAAATCCCCCAAACTGGAGACACCTCAGGTCTGCTGGACCTCCGCCTCTGCAGCAAAAGGGTGGCAATCCTCATAGGGCTGTCACTGCTCCTTGCAGGAAACAAGGATGAACACATTGCTGTACAGCATACCTGTAATGTGCCCCCTGAGACCCATGTGCCTCAATCAGTATGGTAAGGACCCTCGCCCTGTGCCTGTACTCTGCCTGTAGCTGTGCCTGTACCATGCTGGTGTCCATCCGGCTGACAGGCTGGCTGCTCCCTCTGACATTAACCTTCCCTCACCATCCCTGTGCTTCAGAGAAGATGGTGGTTGCTGACATGCTGCATAGAGTGCCAGTGTACAGTGTGACAGGGAGGATACCCTTCCAGAGCTACTACGTCCCCTGCTCTGGGCGACACTGCTGCCTGCGAGGGATTGACTACTACCTTGATGGGACACCTGCCACCAGAAAGAAACTCTTTGCAGTAGAGGAGAGGGCTGTAAGGTTGGGATGGTTTTGCTTGGGAAGGGATGGGATGGGATCGGATGGCTTTGCTTGGAATGGGATGGGATGGCTTGGGATGAGGTATGTTAATAATTAAGGAGGCTGGAGCACCTCCCGTATGAAGACAGGCTGAGAAAGTTGGGGCTGTTCAGCCTGGAGAAGAGAAGCTGCGTGGAGACCTTATAGCAGCTTCCAGTGTCTGAAGGGGGCCTATAAGGATGCTGCAGAGGGACTCTTCGTTAGGGACTGTAGTGACAGGACAAGAGGTGATGGATTTACACTGAAACAGGAGAAGTTCAGGTTAGATCTAAGGAAGAAGTTCTTCACTGTGAGGGTGGTGAGGCTCTGGAACAGGCTGACCAGAGAAGTGGTAAATGCCCCATCCCTGGCAGTGTTCAAGGCCAGGCTGGACAGAGACTTGGGCAACATGGTCTAGGGTCAGGCATCCCTGCACACGGAAGGGAGGTTGGAACTCGATGATCTTAAGGTCCCTTCCAACCCAAACCACTCTATGTTGCCTTGGGTTCAGATCACTTGGGATGGACATCACCTCCCTTGTTCTCGGGGCCACTGCTCACTCTACTTCCTCTGTCTCTTGCAGGAGCATCCCGTGCTGCCACCATCACAGATCCAGAACGATATTCTGTGCCTTTGCTCGTTGCCACCAACCATCCTCGCAGTGCAGGACGCCTAGGTGCATGCAGCTTCAGTGGGGCAATGCTCCAAGCCAGCTGCCCTGGGCAGAAGCCTATCCTTTTTAACCAGAGCCAGCCAGCCACTCTCTCTCTCTTCATCAGGGTTTCACACTCAAGTGCTCAGAGGGTTATCCTGGGGACAATGGTGCAGACTGCAGAGCGCGAGGGGTAGCAGGTCCCACCATGGTGTCCATGCAGGCAGAGATGCAGCCACTGCACTTCCATCTCTCAGGCCAAGCTGATGGGACCAGGGAGGGCAGGACACCCTGGTGCTGGGCTGTGGAGTGTCTTGTTGCTACCTGTTGAGAAGCAGTTGCTAAATTTACCCCCACGATGGGTGTTTCTATGCTTGGTCCCATCCAGCATCCTTGGGACTGGACAGAACCCAAAACCTTGCCTGGCTGCATACAGCTCTGCATCTCCCCAGTTTTGGGACCACATCGGTGTTTCTTGTGCTGCCCATTTACTTTCTGTTGTCACTGTTTGCTCTTTCCATCCAAGAACCTGTTCCCTGCTCACACTGTTCATTACATTGTAATCAGCCCTGTCCTTCACCCCTGCAGGTCCAGCAGCACCTTTTAATCCTCACATGTTTACCCTTACGATGCCTCCATTGCTGAGGCAGCTATTTCAGCACTGGGAAAGCAGTGAGGAAAGAGAGGAAGCTGTTCAACCATCACTCCGCTACTGCACCTACCCACCAAGGGAAAAAATTAGGCATCAGGCTTTGCAGAAAGCATGTGATTGGCTTTAAATTCCTGCGCCCAGAAACTAAAACCAAGTGAGAACAAAAAGGGAGCACTGGGTTCTCCAAAGCTGTCCCTCAGCCTGAGCCACAGAGAGATGGTTCTCAAGGTCTCCTCCACTAAGAAACAGGAAGAGTTTCCTGGACTCCATCCCTGGCACTGTTCAAGGCCAGGCTGGACAGAGCCTTGGGAGACATGGTCTGATGGAAGGTGTCCCTGCCCACAGCAGGGGGTTGGAACCAGATGATCTTAAAGTCCTTTCCAACCCAAACCATTCTATGTTTATATGGCTGGCATGGCTTCTCTTTTCTTCTTCCTCACTGGAGTTTTCCCTCCATGGCTGATAACTTCACCTGCTTTCCTAGGTGGGACACAAGCTTCTTCACAAATACACAAGGAGTCCAGAGAGGCAGCTACACCATCCACCCTGAGTTTGTGTCCGAAGGCTTGTACACTCCTGCCTATTGAAGAGCAAAGATGGGCTCTCATTAAAACTGGCTTGAACAGCAGCTTCCCTCACGCTCTCTCCTACAGGCTGGGCAAGTTCTGGGGGATGGGGGATAAACTTCAGTGAGTGCTTCCACGGCCCTCACAGTGGTACCTGCCACCACCCGCGAGCTGGACGCCAGGAAAGCACACACAGAAAAGCTCTCAGAGCACGGTAACACAGGCAGGAATAGCAGCAGTCAGGCACTGGCACCCGCGTCTGTCAGCTTCATGCTGGGCTGCTCAGGACGTGCTTGCTTCTGCCAAGTTATCCAGGAAGATCTGCCATCCATCTGGGACACCGAGCACGGGCTAAATAAGGAGGAGGATTTGAAGGCAGCACATACTTAATGAAGGCATGAAATGCCCTTCTGTGACTATGATCTGGGAGCCCAGTGTCGACAGGCAACACCGCGCAGGGCTTTTCACGTGTGCTGCACATCCTACACTCACAGGCTGCAGTCCCCAGGGTAAGGAAGATCCAGCACAGAGCCACCTGGGGCTCCATGTTCTTGCTTGGGGCAGGAGAAACCCCATGAAAGCCCCATCCTGACCCTAAAACATCCTGGCACAGCCCCACCAGTGCCAAACCCCAAGTGCCCCCAGCACAGCCACAGGGGTACCCCCATCCCCAAGCTCCCTTTGGCATCCCCAGAAGCTCTAACAAAAGAGAAAACAAAATACTCAACCACTAAAATACTCTATTAATAATAAACGCTGGACATGTAAACTAAAGATTGAAGACTACACCTCTTGTTATAGTTCCACTAAATAGCTCAGAAATATACGAGGACTTAAATCTCTATCCCCAGCTTTCAAAGTTGATATTTTACATTAAACTATTTCCTGTTCCTCCTTCCCTCCCATCCCTAAACTGCCAGAATACCCTGGGAGATAAACCATGCACAAGCTCCAGCACGAGTTAGCAACAGCCCTCACTCCGCCACTGAAAGTATTCCCACTTCATGGGATTAAAATATAGCTACCCCATTAAAATCCAATTGAACAAAAAATATACCTCCACTATCAACAGTACTAACTTCAATTCTCAACAAGCACCCCAGTAATCACTCCCACAACAAGCATGAAGACCTACACCACACCCCATGTCAATCCCCCTAAGCTTGTGGAAAAGGCTCAGTTGCCATGAGAAAGAACAAACAAGAACCCACCACCCATCCAAATAAACCATATGTCATACCAAAGATATAAAAACACACAGCCTTCCAGTACAAGGGGGCTACAGGAAATCTGGAGAGGGACTTTACAAGCAAATGTAGTGACAGGACAGGGGGAATAGGTTTAAACTGACGGAGGGGAGATTGACACTAGGCATTAAGAAGCTCTTCCCTGTGAGGGAGCTGAGGCTCTGGCATAGGGTGCCCAGAGAAGCTGTGGCTGTCCCATCCCTGGCAGTGCTCAAGGCCAGGTTGGACACAGGGGCTTGGAGCAACCTGCTCTAGTGGAAGGTGTCCCTGCCCCTGGCAGGGGGTTGGAACTGGATGGGCTTTAAGGTCCCTTCCAACACAAACCATAGGATCAGTGATCCTATGAAAAGAAACCCCCAAACTCAGTAACTACCTATATCCCACTAGAGATACCAAAACCAAACCGACTACCCTGTAACAGGGCGAGGGGTTAGACACAACTAACTCATCCAAAACAAAACATACCCCTAAAAAAAAAGTACAAACTAAGTCACACCAGTTCTTGCTTGGCTCTTCCCCAAGGTCTATGGCCGGAAAAACACATCGTCACAAACCCCAGCTACAAGAACACAAAGAGAACGTCCCCCCGGTATTAAGCTTAACGGGATCGGCCGCCGGGGGGTGGCGAGG
>NW_009919008.1:0-10355 GCF_000696875.1 Nestor notabilis
GGCGAGGTGCGGGAGGGCGGCGCTGCCTCCGCTCCGGGCCCAGCCCCAGCCTTCCCTGCGGAGCCCCGGTTACGGCCGCTGGTGCGACGGACGAGGCGTCCATCACGGCATCCCCACGGCTGCAGAGCGTGTGGCGAAATCACCGGCTGCAGCCATACTGATTCGTCCGAAGTCTGGGAGGTTGCACAGAAATAGCTACGTATTGAATTCATGTAATAAAATACAGGGAAACAAGTCTAAGTGCAAGACCTGTATGACAGCAGGGAAAGCACTGGCCAGACAGTAGCACGGGAAATGACAGGCCAGGACAAATAACAATAATTTATAATCAGAACTAGCATAGAAAACACTCATTTAATACTCACGAATGTTTTTTTAAAGCAACTGAAAGAGATAGGAGGTTGAAGAAACATTTGGTCAAGGCCAAACTCAGCTGTGGGTGGTTTTGTTTCCAGTATTTTATTTCTTAATCATGGTGACAATGTAATTAAAATATCATCAAGGCCCTGACTAAAATGATGTCTTAAATTAACAGCTGTGTGAAAGAAATTTAGTTATGGCTAAAGCAATTTAGCACATTCCCACATGACCAGCTTTTCGTATTTTAACACATGGATGAGTTTTAGGTAAGCGGATACAGAGGGGTGCTAAAATCCGTATCTCCTCTGGAGAAAAAGAAGAAAAGATTGGGAAGAAGGAAGGTAAGAAAAAAGTATTTCTCTAGAAGAACTGTGTTGATATTTTGTCAGCCATATGCAATATGATCCTCCTTGACATTCCTTTCGTGGAGTGTAATTGGACAGAACAGATTATGTTACCTATCCACTGGGGAAGCCTGGAAAGGACACATTAGCACAGACCTGACTTAAGCTTCTCTTTCTGTAGGCTAACTCTGGTTTGAGCATCCATCAGTTTTCTCTTTTGTCTGATGAACGGATTGGGCAGACTTAGCACATTTCTTAAAACATAAGGCACAAGTCTTACTTAAGGCACAAACCTTTACTATATAAAGTTATTTCTAGAGAAGGCTGAATTCAGTTGCTATTGATGTTCCAAGGATGCCATACTGTGGCATTATAGGAATGCCTCTTAGGTTAAAGAAGTGATGGGGAAATTAAAAGCAGTGTCTTGAGAAAGTGATTTTATCAGCTGTGATCTATCAGACAAAAGAGAAATTATGGTGAGATAAATGCTTTTCAATTTCTGAAAGTCATCTGGGCTTGTAAAACACATCACCTTTAGACCAGTAACCTTGAGTATTCTTTCTCAATACTGGTATAAGGACGAAAAGTAGCCCAACATTATAACCAAGAAAGCTGAGTTTAATAAAACCAAAATCCTTTTTTACTGCCAGGTTCAATTTGAAGCCTACACCTACTCTGAACAGAAGACTTGACTTTAAGCCGTATTAAATAGCTGAAAACTAAGTGCTTTGCTTTCTCATATAACAGGATCTTAGAAATGTTTCACCTGTACTTGGTATGGCATAAGACAATAGCTCTGCATGTCTATAGGTTGGTGGTGGGAGTTGTGAAAGGTAGAAAATGGGTCATTTGACTACTTTGATTTATCACAGTATGAGATAGTTTATTCTTTCTTTGCTAGGAAAAACTTCCCTTCTTAAGAGGTAGTACTAACTCCACTGACTCATGCTTTTGTGCTTTCATTTAGATGAGATACTAAATTTTCCGTCAATTTGTTACAATGAACATTAAGATTCTCAAATAAGCAAATAAAACACTAGAGAGTAACTTTACAGAAAGATGCACATATTGCACACAGTTCTAGTCACTACATAACTGTAGCCATAAAGTACATACATGCATTTAAGTACTGATACATATGTAAGTCTTGTAGTTAGTGTAAACGCCTGTATTTTACCTCAAAGTTACTACTGGAAAAACCCAGTTCCAATAACCACACAAGGTGATCCTAACTGAAAGTAACAGCAGAGCTAAATCAGAATAAAGTTATAGGTGCTGATAACTCAGTGACAAGCACATCTCTGATGTGCCGGTTAATTTCTAGCCTGCTCACTTCTTCAGTGGCTCCTGAAAATCCTTACACCAGTCACAGAAATACATTCCACAAGTGATTAACATGATACATAAGCTTCATGAGTGGCTGAAATTATGTATTTCCATAAATAAGTTTCTGTATTAATGAAATAATAGCCTTCCATGATTCTTGGGTGAAAAGAGAATCAACTAGGGTTTTTTCTCTATTTGGTAAAATTTTATCTGCTTAAACATTTCCTATACCTTAAACAGTACTTTCCTCTTTAAATAGGTTGAGATTAAATAAAGTTACCGGTATACTTTATGCATAAAACATTTAAAAAATAAGATGAATCTTGACTAATCATTTTTTTAATAAAGTGCGAAGATGAAAGGTTGCATTTCCCTCAAATAAAAGCAGCAAATATAATCATAACAAAAAGACTAATCCAGTTACACAGTATTAGTGCCTCTTTCTCTTGGCTTTGCACTTCCTGTATTTTTGGCCAGCCTTTCTTTGTCTCATTTTATCATCCTCAGTGCTAGTGTCACTGTCATAACTTTGCTGTTCTCTCTTTTTTTTAGAGGTTCTTTGATCCACCTGGTGCATTCCATAGTTACTTGAGTGTGGCAGGGCCATTTCAAAAGAACTCTGTGCAGACTTAAAGTTTGCAGCTTGGTTCTGATAGGGAGAAAAGTAGAAATTTGAAGGCTGTGGTGGAGTCATCTGGTAATAAGGAAATTGTTGAACCATTGCACTCTGTACTGGGTACTGTTGTCCTAAACTGTTCACCTAGAGAAACAGAAACTTGAGTTGTTAACACTGTAAAGAGGAAGTTCTGAAGAGTTTAATGTTGCATGCATTACGGCTTATACAGTGAAAATACTGACAAATTATAACACAGATTGTTTGAGAGTAAAATTTATGTATTTATTATATCAACTAGTATAGTTAGGAAAAGTAGACATTTTTTTCGTGGCAAAGTTAGAAGAGAGATGTAATCTGATTTAAGATTAAACTGCCAGTTAGTCTTTGCGCAAGGTAATCATACATGGCATTCCTTTCATTTCTCCATCTGTGTATTTTATAAACATTTGGAACTGCAGTGCCTATTGTTAATGTAAAAATATTATGTAAATAATGTAAATGTAAATGCACATTTGCATTTTTTTTAACCTGGTTTAGTTAATTTTAATGTGGAACAAGGCACTCCAATGAGGTATAGTGAATCCAGAGATCAAAGCACATGAAACAATGCACCAAGTGGCCAGTTTACTGCTACAGTCCCTAAATCATCCTGAGAGTCCCTCTCATATAAAATGCATGGTCCAAAACAGAATTACAAAGGTCAGAAAAGAGTGGCTTTTTGCTGACTGGCAGTAACCAGAAAAATGATGGAGAGCATGTCTATATTATACATGCAGGCAGACTCCAAGTGAGCAACCTGACTGGCTCACCCAAAGAAAGGTGAGGTAGCTTTGTGAAGGTGTACACATGACAAGACCGCTTCCTGCTGAAGCTGCACCAAACTATTATTGGAGACAAATTGCAATGCCATCCCTTCTAGGAAGCAGAAAATGGGATGAAGTAGGTTGTATGTTCTGGTCTGCTGAGTCTGGTCTTTGGGTGTTTACACACTGCATTGTTACTGAGTGGGTTCATCAGTGAGCGCTGGGGGAGATGGAACACTCCCGAGCCTTCCAACCACAGTGGAGTGGATGGGGCAGTCTGTGCAAGCACCAGCTCTTCTGAGGCCACAGCCTGGGAAGAGGGGAGGCAGGCCACCACCACGTCTGTGCAACAGGGAACCGACCCTCTCCATTTTCCTGCTCAGACCGCAGCTAGCAAGAGTCATCTATCCAGACTTTACCCCTTCTGCAGTTAAAGAGAGATGGCCATTCCCCAGTCACACGGGGCGGCAGCACTGCTGTCCACAGTTGGTACCTCACGTTAAATGCTGGGTTTCTTCAGTCCTACTGATCCATACTCATCAGATTCAGAAGCTCCGTGGTGGAGGTGAGTAGGGTTTGGCCCACAGGTTGCCATCTGAAGAGACCTGTTCCCTTGCCTTGTGGAGTATCTCAGACACAAGAGATTAGGACAGGACCAGAGTCTGTTGGAGGGGAAATGAATACAGGTTCTCACTGTCTACTGTTGTGAAAGTAAATCATGAATGTGAGAACTGCATGGGCATGTAAAGGTTCAGGCCAGAAACCCTCAAACTGTTGTTGCTCTAACTTGAGCAGAGGTGATTTGCTGTATGAGTTTTATGTTTGGTTTTAGGACATTTCAAACTTCTGCTGGGTATTTCTGAATTGAGTAGAAGAGCTAAGAGGTTCCATGACTGAAATAGCTGTATATGAAAAAGCTATTGCTTGTAATTTTACTAGATTAGCTTGACTCAGCAAGGAGATTTGATTTGGAACACAGTACAGGAGAGATCTCTCTCTGTAGAGTTGGACATTTTTGGCCTCCTTAACCTTAAAAATATTTCTGCTGTAATAAAATGGTTTGGTAGATCCCCTATTATGATAGTATGTTTAAGTGCTAAAATAAATAGACCTAATACAGTCAACATTAGCAGCCTAGATCACATTTTGAGACATTAAGTACCACTGTTTGCAGAAATGCAGAATACAGTCAACATTGTAAAAAATTTCCCAAATTTTTAACTTTTAACACAAACTCACCGTCTTTGGAAAGCCTGAATATTCATAAGGTAAACTATTGTTCATTGGAAAACGAGTAACAGGAAATGGAGGACTTCCATACGGCTCTTGATACCTAGGAAAAACAATCAAACATACAAAAGCTAGATGTCCACCACATACTGCTTACCACAGAGCTGAGACTTAACTCTGGGGCTCTAATGAGAATATCCAAGAGGAGAACTGAGATGTTAACAACTGAACTTCCATGAAAAAACATTAGAAAACAGAGAAAATATACCCAAAAGCTCAATTAATGAGTAATCCTCACGTGTACTTTAGTCCAGATGCAGAAGGGTTCTGGATTTCACCATGGAAGTTTAGCTTCCACAGAGAGTTCTGTTACATTTGTAAATAAAAATGTTGAAACATTGAAAAATACTGAATCTGGGGTGTTCAGACTTCCATTGTGACAGGTTTGTACCTGTGCATTTATATGTGCATGACAGCTGCTTGTACGTATACACACAAAAAATACAGATATAAACTCAGTGGTGTTTGAAAAGATTACCAATTGTCAGATTTTTTTCCCCTAACAACTGCAAACATTTTAAGTACAAACAGCATATTTCAGTATTTTGTCATGGTCCTGTAAGCTAAGCAACCTAATGTTAACTACAGCCCCCTGCAAGTCAGCAAGGATGCAATTAAAGCATGCAATGGCTGTTTTAATGAAAAGCCTGTAGACTGCTCTACCACATTACTGATTTTCTTAAGAAGATTTTTTTAAAATTATAATCATAGAGTTTATTCACAGGTGATCTTTGTTACCTATATGAAGGTGAATGTAAGTCAGTATAGTTCTCAAAACCACGTTTAGGGCTGTTCAGTTCTGCTGAGTGAGAACTCCCTGTAGATAAGACAAGAACATAATGACTGTTCTGTTAAAACTATTCAATTAACAAGTTAAAACCACAGGAAGTGTTCTGTGGCATCTGTACTGTGCCAGTATATATAAGATAGTATATAAAGGTAAGGTGCCATTTTATGGTAAGTACTTTATAGCATCATTTTACTACTTGAAAATGTTAATTTATCATTTACTCAATTACAAAGCATAAATCAGGGCTGTTGAAGTAATCACGAATAGAGTAATTCCCATTCAGTTACAGACACAGGAGATGCTTCTGATTTTAGGAACCTCAGCCTTTGTATTTAAAGCCAGCAATTGCTCTCTACAGCCTGCAAAGTAAGGAGTGGCACAGTGCACAGTGGGAACATGAATCCTTTGCAAACAGTGCCTGATCATTAGCTTTCTGGAAAGTTTATTTTTGTAAACATAAAATGAAGAATGTGACTCTGATTTGACTACATGCTTTGAACTGTATCCCCTTCAACTTAAAACAACAGTTCTGATAAGCCTGTGGCTTTAGTATAAAAGCTATCAAACAGCTTGATAGTTGCTGCACCTACTGAATCAACTTTTCCTGCCAGACTGCAAAATAAAGTCACACCCTGATTCCTAAATGTAATCATCTGGTGTGAAAACCTGTGTTGCTATGTTTTTCATGCAGTGTGGTCTGAGTTGTCTTGCAAGTTAAGGCTGTTCTGAACCCAACGATACTCTTAGTAAACAAAAAATACAAAGACTGAACCCTCCCCTACACAAAAGCCACAAAAAGCTTTTGTTTCTTGAAAAAGTGGACTGTAATTTGTTCCAACTATAAATCAACATCTTTGTAAAGGACTGTAGGATTCAAAAACAGTCATTAAAACTAAAACATTTACAAACACTTAATCATTGAGATTACCAAACATACCAAACCGAAACTGCACTCTAATTGGTCTTCCATACAAACGGATTCCATTCAGCAAAGCTACTGCATAAGGCACTGATTCTTTGTGCTTAAAGCAGACAAATCCAAAAGACTTAGGTCTTCCTTCTTTGTCCTTACAAATCGTCACTTTGATTAGTGGTCCAGCCTGAAAGAAATTTGTATTATTTTCTCATAGAAATTAACAGAGATTGACACTTCATTCTGTTTTGACGATTTCATAACGATGGATATTTTGCCAGTGTAAACAGTGTAAATTTCTCAGTAGAAGAATCTTCACTTCATTTTGAAAAAATGTCTCTCCACATTCCCCAACCTGAAATTCTGAGCCTTCTACAAACAAAAATCAGCCTCCACAAATGTTAAAAGGGAACCAAGCATCAGTCTGTGGGGGATGTTGAGTGCTTAATAATCAGATTTTTTCACTCATCTTTAAAATATACTGACAACTGCTGCAAGGGGTAAGACTAACTTACTTATTGCATAGCAGAAGTCATCTTAATTCTTGTGCAGCTGCTAGTACAATTATTACAGACGGTTTGTGCACCGCTAACGTAACTAAGCAAATTGATATCAGCTATGTAAAAGTGACCTACTCCAAAAATATGCTTCTATTTTACTCTTGCTTAAATTCCTGAAATGGTCAGCATCAGCACTGTGGGAATACAAAGCTGAACAGAGAGTAGAGCTTCTGGAACCACCACAAGAGAGTTTTCTGTACTGCCTAACCCTCCTCACAACTACACAGCAAGGGAACAGGACACCCTATCATCTCATTACAGCTAACATACTGGGTTTGTGCCTCCAAAATCCCATCAACGAAACAAAATCCCCAAACCACACCCGTTGGCTGAAGTATCTTCAGTGAAAAGTTCCAACTCTGGCTACATGTACCATTTTAATCCTTGTATAGTACTTCTAGGACCAAATTAAAGCAGCAGTATCCTGAATACTGGCTCCATTTCAAAAAAACTGTCACTTTTATAACAGGTATCAAAGAGGAAGAATTTCTCTCCACAAGATGGAGTCAGTGTATTAGTCACAGAATGAACAGCTTCTCATCAAAACAAACTATGGAGCTGTACGGCTGATTTAGCACAACGAAAAGAAGTGGCCAACAGCAGTCTCGTGCCACAGCTCTGGAGTGTTAAAGGTGCCACAACTTAACTTTAGGAGGATACAGTATCCAGATGAACAATGAAGTCAACCTAAGTTTCAAAAAAATCCAGCAGTAAAAAAAATCACTGAATGTCTAAATTACTGTAGTAGATAGAGAATTCATTGTTCTGAATCAAAACCCAGCAGCTATCAGGAGAACTGTCCTCCACTACTGCTACTGATACAATAGGTGCTTTGCGGTAAAAGTCACTCGGAAGTCATCTATAGCTTCAGGCAAACACAAGTTAACTTGTAACAGCTTTACAGCAATTAAACTGTATAAACAGTTAAACATTCAAAATAAACACAGAGCATATGCTCAGATGAAGAAAATAAGCCATAGAAAGTCATCTACTTTATTGTTCTGCATCTCCAAGGATTCCTGTCAAACAACAAATCTGTAGTTTCCTGTGAGCATTTAAAGTGATGATGTGCAGCCACCTCCCTTTATCATAGCCTCCATGTTGTCAGACTGAAGATACTCAGGATTGTCATCTGTGTTAATAATATCTGATTGCTGAATGCTTTTGCCAGCTGTGTATGAACTAAATCCTCAAGTAAGTAAGATGCTTTTATTGAAAAATGAAACACCCCCACCCTCCCAATGCTGGTGAAAGTAGGGAAGTCATGTAGAAAAACACAAAGGATCAAAGATAATGTACCATTTTTATTAGTGATGCAGAGGGCGATCAGGCTATACAGCAATGGATACTACATAGGTTGTCCTGTGCAGGGAATCTCTAAAACGTTGATCTTGTCTTTCCAAATAGCTGGACGTTTGCTGTTTTGTTGGGGTTTTTTGTTTTGTTTGTTTGTTGGGTTTTTTTGTTTGGGTGTTTGTTTCTGCTTTATTGTTTTGGTTGGTTGGGTTGGGTTTTGGGGGCTTGTTTGTTTTAAAGATGGGATTTCAGTAAGATTCTGAACATTTACTTTTGCTTGAGTTGGCTCCTTAACGTGGTTTTGTTGCAGTTCTGCACTACACTGCATTTTTTTTTTTAAATTATGTATGTCCAGTCTTCTGATTAATATCTGCCTAATGAGGATGATCTGATTCTTCAAGAACTAGAAATGACATACTCGAGTCCTGTGCAGATTGTTCTTTTAAATACGTAGTCTTCCTGTTCATAAAGAAAAATATTAATAGTTTAGAAGTAGTACTAGATAGTTGCTCATAATTTGACGAGGGAAAAAGCTACAGGTCTGGAGTGCATCTTTAGGATTATGCCATAGCAGGAATATTGAACTGCATACTTCCCATGAAAGGGCAGTATTGCAGTGAGAAGCATATGCTGTTGCAACAAAAGACAGAGAAACCAGATGGAGAACATGGTGAACAGAAGAAAAATGCTAAGTAGGTGTTATTGGGATGACCTAAAGACTCAGATAAAAGTCAGCAGTTGGGTAAGTGTTCCAGATTATGCAGAAGAGTCATGCAAAACCAGATTCTGAGAGCGTCCACTTATTTTTATCACTTTTGTACCAGAAATTGTATGGAATTACTCATGTCCTCTGCTAAAATAAGCTTTCTTTACCTAAGAATTGCAGTTAAACAGCAGACTACTGTTTAGTATTGGAAACAGGTAAGAATACTGCACAGAAAATAAGGGGGGCAGGAAGAGAAGAAATAAACATTTCTTTGCTAATTTTAGGGAAAAGGCAAATATTGAAAGCTAGGAAGATAGCTGAACACAGGTAGTAACCCAAAGGGCTAGAATATACCAAACAAAAAGGCCTTCCAATGCAAATGGGTAGAACGCTGAGGCCTTGCCTGGTTAACAAGACAAATAATACCAGATTAAAACTGGTGAGTGGAACTAGTTCTGATTAGCAAATGAAACAGCAAGAGAACAGATGATTCTGCCCACCTCTTGTTTTTGCACTCTTTATTTTGTGAATTCACCCGAAGGAAGTGAGATTCATTCTGAGACAGGAAATTAGTATATTAGTAGAAGCAAGTTTATCACCATGCTGTCCGCTAAAGTGCCCAGTCAGTTTGGGACCTTTTTACTTGACAGAGGCTCACTCAATCATGCCAGGAAGAAAAAAATAAACCAAACACACCATAAACAACTTCAAGAAAAGCCCATGATCAGCAGCTATTGCCAGTCCATCTTGTAGTTGATGCTTGCACTAGTTATCTAATATTCCCTGCATATCCTCCCCCCTTTTCCTTATTACTGTGAGGTTAATAAGCCTGGCTTAGCCGGAGATGCTGTCAATGCGAGATCAAAACTGAAGCCAGCTCAGTGTCTTAACATTTTCTGTCTTTGCCATTTTCTTTCTTCCTTGGCATTTATTCCCAAAGAGAATTAAGCTCTGGTTTGAAACAGGTCCAGCTACTTAGTATTTCCCCCCAGCTCCATGAAAAACCCACCAATGGAATTTTTATTATCTTCTCAGGCATTAAAACATAAACCATTTTGATATAAAGGTCATTTGCAGGTGGAAGTCCAGAGCCCCACCTGCAGATCATTCCTAGCAGTACTCTGTTAATTCTCTTAACGTTGCTTAGCACATTTTCAGGTTTTACACTAAATTTTCCTAATCAAATTCTTGACCAAAACCTTCTTGTTGAGAATATGTTAAAGAAAGTGTAAAACCCGACTTTTTTTTTCCCTGGGGATTTTAAGAACATCTTTAAGTTATTTAACTTCCTCACTAACTGCGGCACTTCGCGAAGATGATAAACACGGACGGGGCTAGTGGGGGCGGCAGG
>NW_009919009.1:0-368 GCF_000696875.1 Nestor notabilis
GGGATGGCTGGTGACCGGGAAGTCACTGGCTGAACCTCACTCTGAGTTTATAAGACTGATAACGTGCCGGGTGTTTTCTCACCTGCAGGATATAAGTGCTATGTTAATGATGATGGATATCCACCCGGGAGACACAGTTTTGGAAGCTGGCAGCGGGTCTGGTGCTTTGACCTTGTTTCTGTCAAAAGCAGGTGAGAAGCTGGTTATATAATACATAGAAGCAGCACAGTTGTCTACAGATCACAGACTGGTTTATGTTGGAAGAGATCTCAAAGTTCATCCACTTCCAACCCCCTGCCACGGGCAGGGACACCTTCCCCTAGAGCAGGTTGCTCCAACCCACTGTGTCCAACCTGGCCTTTACCACT
>NW_009919009.1:726-10075 GCF_000696875.1 Nestor notabilis
TTGGCAGGGGGGGGGGGGAGGGGGCCATATTTCTGAATGGATTCACAGTTGGATCATGTGGGTAAGAGAAGGAGCCTGGTGACTCCCATCTAAAATGTCCAACAAAGTCACAGAGCCTCACCCGCTGAGCTGCTGACAGCTGCTTTCTCCCTTCACAAAGTTGCAAGGAGAAAGAGAAGCTAATAGCATGGTCATACAAAGATCAAATACTAAGCAAGGCACACCCTATTCTCTGTGCCTGGATATCCCAGTAACACTTCGTTTATGAACATTGTGTATTGGACTCATATAATAGATTTCTAGGTAGGAAATTTATACTTAAAACCAGTAATAATTTATTACAGTTATGAGCAGTAACAGGAAAATAACACAAGCCTGTGTAAATTCAACAGCCTACTTGAAAACCTGTCTGTGGGGCTGAGATCAGTAAGCAGGTCTGGGGGGTTTCCTCAGCCTTTCCCCAACCCTAAGAAGAACAGGAGAAGAGCTGTGCAGGGAAAATGGCAAACCTGTGTGAAAATAGGGGTTGTCAAACAAATCTAAACCCAGCAGTTTCAAACCTTACTAACAACAGAAGGGTCAGTGTCTGTAGTGACCAATGTTGCAGCTTCCTCAGCTGGTACCTCTGGTAGCTCGTAGATTTACGGGGAGGGCCACAGATGCTCAAGTCATCTTCTGCTGCAGGAGTTGCTTTGGGAGGACATCTAGAGAACAGTTTGTAGTACTACAGCTGTGCTTTATTTCACCTGTGGGTTGATGGATTTCAGCCTGTGAAAGAACTAACCCAGCACTTTATTTGCATGTGTTGGTTTTAAATGTAAAGTAAAAATAAGTTGTAACTGATCATTTCATATGGGATTGTTCCCTAAAGTGAAGTTGAAATTTAAAGGTGTACTTCTGATATTTACTACACTACTTTTTTTATAATTCTTTATTATGGGGGGAAAAGCGTGAAGTCTGGTGTCTGTCTTTATTTTCAGTTGGGCCCAAAGGACGTGTTGTAAGTTACGAAATCAGAGATGATCATCATAGTTTAGCTAAGAAGAATTACAGGCACTGGTGTGCTGCATGGAAAATAGGACATATGGAAGAGTGGCCAGATAACGTGGATTTCATTCTTAAAGACATTTCAACTGCAGCTATGGATATGAAATCGCTAATACTTGATGCAGTAAGTCCAGAAAATCCCCCCATTTGACATTTATCTTCTCTGCATAAATTCAAACCTGCTCAAGCTGCTCACACTCACAGTAGGATTCTCATACCTGGTTGAACATGAGAAAAAGCACTCAGATCATCAGTGACAGAAACATACTGATTTTTGTTTTGTTTTGTCAGGTTACAAGTACTTTCAAGGTTTCAGTTACAGGCTCCCAAATGCAAGACTGTAGTACAGAAATACCGCAATTAATCACCGCTGCTTTGTAGGCAAAGACAAACTTTTTTGTATTTTGGAGAAATGGATAATTTTGTCTCTAAGGCGTATATTTCAAACATTAAGAAAAGTACATAAGCTTATTGAAAATATAAATATGTAAACACTTTGCTATCAGCTATCTAGAATGCGCAAGGTAACAAAGGCCTAAGTTAGACTAAGGAATGCCATTGCTTGCTCTCCCATCCCTTTCTATATCCAGATTTTGCCAGGGAAAGCAACCATTCTGCCATGTAAAGCAGGAGATCGACGTACAGCAACACTTTAAACAAATGACAATTGTGTTAAATGCTTTGAGCAAAGAAATAAAATACAGAGCATACACACCATTCTTTTAAAACTTGAACAGGGAGGATCACATATTGCCTGTCCCATTGGTTTCCAGTTTGAATAGATTTCTAGCAGAAGATGAATAAATTGCCAAAGACAAAAGCTTTCTGAATCTTGAAACAAAGAGCAAGTTAGACATTGAGGATGCAGTGTGATCCCTTCATCATACGGATGGGCTTGAACTTTTTGGGTTGTTTTTTTTTTTTTTTTTTTTGAATTTGAAAACTAAATACCCAAAGGTGTTGGCAAATGCAGTCTTCTAAACATTTTTATTAATGCCAACATTATGGAATTTAATTAGTAGGAAGTTTAATGTTAACACAGGACTACTGCGCTGGAATGAATCTGGAAACACTATTTGCTGTTTCCACATTCATCTGGAAGTAGCAAGGTCTTTGTCTTGTAACTTTGAGGACATCTGTGTTTCTCTGAGGTTTGTAGAGGCAGTAATAAAACTGGTTTGTGATTACATACTGCCGTTGTATGTGTTCATTTCCGTAGATGAACATTGTGTTTTCAAGCATTGTTAGGGGAAAAAATGATACATATATGTTAACATTTACTGGGAAAAAATGTGTCTT
Source organism: Nestor notabilis (assembly GCF_000696875.1). Lineage (NCBI taxonomy): Eukaryota > Metazoa > Chordata > Aves > Psittaciformes > Psittacidae > Nestor > Nestor notabilis. Next base: position 3,073 of record NW_009919009.1, read on the forward strand.
CCTCTTGCAGGTAGTTCTGGATATGCTTAACCCTCAGTCCGCTCTGCCTGTTGTACAGCCAAGCCTGAAACAGGGTGGTGTGTGTGCTGTGTATCTAGCAAAGTAAGTATTTACTTCTGGCACTTACACAGTTAATTTGGTCATCACTGAACATTGTCACAAAACCAAACATCTTTAAAAAAAAAAATACATCCAGCATCAATGAAATGTTTAATGAAATTCTTGGGGTTTTTGGGGGGTTTTTTTTGGGCAGTGTGAGTTACACTTAGCATAAATTACATTTGGCCAAATCCTTTGGCCTTTACTTTGGGAATGTTCTCATTATGGTCAGTGGAAGTCTGCACTTAGATACCCTCAAAACAACTACTGCTTTCCAAATCAAGTAGTCAGCTTACTAGCTCCTTTACCCTAAAATGGAAGGATTCATGTAACCTCAAAGGTAGAGAATGTGACAAAGGCAGCAAGAATTGAGAATAACAGTGTATGATTTGAGTTCTCGAAATACTACTTTATCCTTTGCATTTCTTCAAAAGCATCACACAGGTTATTGACCTTTTAGACAGAATACGGACCTCCAGGCTCCCTTTTCTGTGTGAAAAGATCATTGAGGTAACTCATAGAGACTGGTTGGTGCTCCCTGCTAAACCCAAGAATTTCAAATCAAGCCAAGTGGTGGAAACTCAAGAAAATATTGAAGAAACACCTCAAAAGGACTATGAAGAAAACAACCTTCAGGATCAAGTAGTTCTTACAGAAGGTGAATACAATGGTAAGAACATTATTGCTAATGAGAGAGCCTGTTAATGCAGTGTGATAATCCAGGGATATGATGGTGGAAAAGCTTGTAGTGAGAGATGTTTGCTTTTTTTTCCTTAAGTCAGCTGAGATTGTTGTAAAGAATAGACAAGCTTTTGGCCAGCTTAGACCTTGTCAGATTGGAAGAAGGACATGTTAATGGTTATTTATGTTTAAATATCTTTTATTAAAAATCTAGACTAAATAGAAAATATACTGCAGTCTGCAAATAAAGAATGACCGCCCTTCTGCTGTTTTCAGACTCTGATGTTTCTAATAAAATTGTCCTCTGTACTCATCCTGTACCTGCTTTAGAGGACCCTGATGGGCTTAAGGATTCCATAGAAGAAATACTGCCAGTGTGCTCTGTTTTGTAATCATGCCCTTCTGGCTTATCCAAAAAAGATGTCTCATACTAGTACAGATTTGCAAAATCCATAGTAGAGCACAGAAGTCTGAATGTGCTGATAGGTGACAACAAAGCACTTTAACAGAAGCAAAAAGAAGATGAAAATATGTCAGGGGAAAATAACCCATGCTCATTGCACCTCTAGTCTGCTTTTATGTTTTGAACTTGTTGATAAGAGTTAACAAAAGAAGGTTCTTTCACAGAATCACTTTCTGATGACACTGAAACACACTGCTCGGTGCCTTATGTTGCTCGACCATCTTCCTGGCAGGATGCTCATTCAGGTGAGACACTTAAAAATGTTTTTTTTATCTTAAATGTTTCATGGTATTTTACTGTTAAAAATGCTATTGGTTTTTATTAGCATTTGCTACATAACTATATCACAAAACCATAAAACTTACAATAATAAAATAATCCTTGTATGCTGAAATACTGAAGCAGTAATTTGTTTTGTTTTTTAATTAGCATTCCTTATCAAGCTGAGAAAGTTTGGACTACTGCATGCTTGATGCTGCTGGGATGTCAGCTGCTAATCTGAGTATTGTATCAGAATAAAATAAAATGTTATGAAGTAGCTGCTACATTTTGCCAGTTGTATAACCTTAAAGTAATGATGGCTATGATTTTGATGGTATAGAAAGTTTGAAACCTCACCCACTATTTAAAGGGAGAAATTTTAACAGAATCCTCAGGTATAGTGCTGTGATGGAACAGAGGTTGTCCTGCAAAGCACAGTATCTGTTTCTGTCTCGTCAGGTGTATTTCATTCTTCATTGCTTGTAAACCACTCCATGGATTTGTCTTGCTTCCAGATGCTACCTGGTCTCCTTTTGCTGGACAGGTTCTGACAGTCTACTAGAAATAAGGAGAAAAAAATTGAGCTAGAACATAATGGATCAAAGTCTGTCCTTTGAAACGCAAGTGAAGCCGCTTCTGACTTTGCTGGCTACCAACTGGTGGCTGTCAGTTTCTTTAAGAACAATGTTCTTAAAGCACAACTGTAAGAGAAACAAAAACTCACTAAGGTTGTTCTCTTGATAAAGCTGTGCTTCTTTCAAGAAGACGACCCATTGATGACACACAGAGCTTTGGTTCACTTTCAGCACTCAAGCTGAAAGCTGCCTGGTTATCTGTGAACTTTGCTTTATAGGAAGCATTGCCAAAGAGTCAATTTTTTTTTTTTCTGACCTTTATCAGATATCAAAAGCAAGATCCCTCAAGTAATAAATAGATTTTTAAGTCTTAGGGTCTCATGTAAATCTCCACATAAACATCACCACATGCTTAACACACTGAATTTATTAAATGATGTGTTGTAGGCACCTTGAATTGTTCTGTGTATCAAGGAAGATTCAAATGCCAAATTTTTTCAAAGTTAGGGGATTCCTTGAGAATCACAGTTGTACTGAAGCTGTCAAAAGTAGTAACACAACCCAGCTATGATAGTAAAAATTTCAGTGCTAGTTAGAACACATGCAAATGAAAAATAGAGTTATAAATAACTGGAACCCCATATTAAATAAGGATGCTAAGAAGGCTGCAGTGGTTAAGTGCATGAAAGTACCTTTGCAGAACTCTCCCGGGAAGTTTACATCTCGGGTGAGTTCTACTCTTAATAATAAAGTATGAGCATTTGCCCCATAACTGCTGTATGTAATGGAGGCTTCTCATACAAAGGCTCAGAACACTGTTTGGAGTAGGTTACAGTTATCACATTAAATTCTTGTATTGCTTTATACTCATACTCCAGTCTCAAAAGGAAATCTTGTAAAAACTCTGTCAAGTGAGATACACTTAAAGGAAAATGGGAGTTGTGATTTAACATGTTCAAACTGAAGACGGCAACCGAGCAGCCTGCTCTTTCTAAAAACAGTGCTCTCAACAGCATCCTTTTAACTCATGTGACACACTCCATTATTTTCATATATATATCCTTCTAGCCAATCCTAAGTGTTTAAAATAGGATTCGCAATTTACTTTCCAATGCAGGAATAGTAATAGTGCCTAAATAGACTGAATGAAACCCAAAATCTACTGTAGTAGAAAAACGCAAGTTGAAGAGACTCATAATACAAAACAGGAGGTACTTTGGGAAATCAGGAGGCAAGATGTGAAAATGAAAACTATGGCAGTAAAGGCAGAGTTCTGCCAAGGTAACTGTGTTTGTAAAAGGGATGCCAGCTTACACAGAGAGATCATGCCTTGCCATGCCAAGGACACAGTAGGCCCTACAGTCTGAAGGGCAAATATGGCCTCAGTTGCCTAAATTAATTGAAAATTATTTGCAATATTTAAACTATACCTTGGGTGTAATTGGAAGGAGAGTCAAACAGCACTTTTTCAGTTGCATCTGTGTCCTTCAAATTCTGGGATGAATGTAATTCCATCATCTCCAAAGTGTCAGTAGATGAGGAGGAAGATGATGATAATCCTAGTCGTACAAATCTTCCTTTCTTACCACAAAGCAGGCAGTCTGTAGGAGTAGCACTAGGTCCTCGGGGCAGCTGTGCTTCATCATCACTGTAGTTTCTCACAGCTCCGCTGTGGTGTATGGACCGCTGTCGTTGCCATGCGTAATGTGTTGGAGCAATAGCCATCACCTACCAAAGAGCCATTAGATCAGAAACCACAACAATGGGAAAACAAGGGATCCAATACACACATGGCAGAGCTGAAATGGGGATCATCTGTTGTCTATCTGCTTCTGTCTCACATGCTACTTTAGGTGTGCACAAATAAACCAGTTGTGAATCAGATGTGGAAACAACAGTTGACAGCCTTGTATATTCACGTGAATCATCACAAACACCAGCTTATGCTTCCTAGGTTGGACAGAAGATGGTGTTTTTTTACTAACTACTAAACATCAAGTAGAAGGATCTTCTGGTTCACAGCATGACTGAACTAATGACTGTTGGCAGCTTGGAGGGCGTGCTGGGAAAAGCATTCTGCACTGGCCTTGTTCCTTGCACTTTTCCCATCAGCATCTCATTCTATCCCCAGAGATGAAATTCTAGAGTATGTGAGATTTTCTTTTCTACCATCTGTATAAACATTATGTTCTTAGAACATGACAGGGCTTTTCCAGACAAATACATTCCACCTGAAAAGTGAGGAATGTCTTTTTTCCCCTCCTAATATGTTTGGAAAATGTGGGTTGTTACACTGCATTTATAGTAGAGAATGTTAAAAGTGCGTCCTTCTGTTTCTCTTTTTTAAATGCAGTGAAAAGCCCTTACCTTAAAAAGTCAATTAAAGTTACATTATTCATTTTGAAGGGATTAAAATTTCATCTGAGGTGCTGGGATTTTTATTTGAAGGTTTTACGTATGTATGAACTTGTAATTTGTAAAGCACATACGCACATGCAAAAGCATTTCTCAAGTGAATAAAGGGGAAACAACCAATGGTAAATTTAAAATAAAAATTATGCATAAAGCAGAAAGATTCTAGTCAATAAAAACTTCACTTTTAGCAGTAGTGCGGTGTAAAATATTCTAGTTTACCTTAAAAGCATAGTTATAAAAAATATATTTTAAATGGAGAAGAAAAATAAATGATAGAGGATAAATGGACCGTTACACTTCACATGCATCTTTTCTTTCCCATGGCTTGTGTACACACTGTAAGGAAGAAATGATATGGGCAGAGCTAGACTGTTAGCTGCTATTAACTGTTGTACTTTCAGCACCTACAAGATTAAAACCCTCCCTACCTCTTCACAGCAGCGTCTGCTTACAATAGCCCTGTAGTCAATTCTACTCCACAGTTCATCTCTTAACTTTAAGAAATCAGGGAAGAGCTTTCTCCAGGCTTTTCCCAAAGCCCATGGGAAAATGTCATACTTTGATTCTTCATCATCTTCTTCAACTGTATTTGCCAGATACCTTCAAACATACATATGTTTGTGGTTGTAAATATTATTCAATCTTAAATCGCTACATTAGTATGACTTCTAATATCAAAAGACATAATATTAAAGTCATTCTTTTTCCTATTATTGTGGGAGTAACTGCTAACAAAATACAGCCTTCTCTCTGGAGTAGTGTTTGTTTCTGCTTTACAGAAAGTTCCATATGCATCCTTTGGGTAAATACAAACTTAAACTCTTAACAAAATTACTTCACCTTAGAGGCTCCTAAATGAGTAGATAATGCAAGAACTAACATCCTGACAGCTTTCTCCAGACTGTCAAGGTATCCTTGCACTAAATTTGAACAGTTTCTGACTGATTCTCTAAATAATGTTTAAACTATCTTACAAAATGTTAAACTTTGCATCTCCTACTTTATGGATTTTTAGCTATTCTTGAAAAATTATGTTGCTCACATTACATTAGCAGTAATCAACTAAATAAGGTCTCCATTCTAATATGAATTAAAACTTTAAAGGAGTTTTATAATGTCTGTGTTTCTCCCTTGCTTCACTCCGTGCTACTTCTGGTTATGGGTTGTCCCTCTAGTTCCCCTTCCCAACAGACCCTTTGTCCCTTTCTACTCCTCTAGCTCTACTGGAAGAAAATACTGAATCACTCTGAAGGTACAGCCAAGTATTGAGAGATTACACTGGCTTGGTAAAGGCAGGTTACTGACTGCACCTCTTTCAAAGTATAGCAGTTTTAAAACTGTTCACAGAAGGTCTCAGAAATACTCTAGCAACATTTTCACAATTGACTTGAATCACATTGACAGAATAATAAAAAATTACTCCGGAGGTGCATGCCACGATGAAACATTTCAGAACAAATGACTTAAAGGCTGCCAGAGATACAAAATAGGGTCTTGTTACAGGCAGTGTGAGTCACATAGATGTTGCCATGTATTGTCCTGCATGTACTTCTTGTTCAAAGTTCACAGGCTTATCCTGGTAGGCAGGATCCACACAGTGTATCACTGCACCAACACAAACATCCCCTTGCTGCTGCTCAAGCCTGTTCCACACAGGTGGTGTGAGAGGAAGGATGTTTCATTTGCACTGTTTAGATGTAGTATGTAGATTATGTTTCTATACTTCATATAGAACCCAAGCAACTACACACTCACGTAAGAAGTCTCATCATATATCATAAATTATCAGTGGCATAAACAAAGGGATAAAATCACGTCAAGCTTATGCTGATAGAACCAGGGAATTTAAAAGTACTTACAGAGCGACAAAGAAATTGATTCTGGTGTGCTCATTTATTGTGAAGTTAGCCCTCTTGAAATAAACGAAAGTCATTGCCAAGAGATACTGTTTGGAAATGTAAAATGAAGTATCAATATATTATTTCAGTATATAATTTCCTCAAATGTTTTGCACATTTATCTTGCACCGAGATATTTTTGTAATTTTTTAACAAGGAGTAAAGCATAAATTGAGTTTCTTGAAGCTGCCATACAAATAATTAGAAAAAAATGATGGTCTGTATTTGCATTATGCTATCAAGTGATTACGGGCAGATTTTTCTCTCAATATTTGCTGTATTAAATAATAAGGAAATACACTTACCTTGTCTGCAATTTTACAGCAACAGTCCATCCAAAGGAAGTCTTGGATTAGGTCATCATCTGCAACAAAAGAAAGTTGTAGCATTTCAAACACCAGAATTATTTTTGCTGGAAAATATTTGTAAATAAATTACAGACAGTCCTGGTATTAAGCCAGATAAACAGAAAGATGCTAGGCCCACCAGTAGAGAGCAGAGAAACTGAGGGGAGAAAGAGTAGGAATGAAAAAACTCTTCCTGCATTAAGTGGTTCCATCTAATAGCATACTATTATAATGAGTGGTGTCCCTGAGGGGTCGGTGTTGGGA